>NW_027010734.1:2500-29079 GCF_036934945.1 Oncorhynchus masou masou | reverse complement strand
AGGAAGTACCAGTACCGAGTTGATGTTCAGGGATATGAGGTAATAACATGGCTGTATACAGGAAGTATCAGTATTGAGTTGATGTGCAGGTGTTGGAAGTAGTGGAGGAGTATGTACTGTACATTTAGGTAGAGGTAAAGTGACTTGGCAAAAGGAAAGATAAAAGACAGTAGCAGCAGTGTATGTGGTGACTGAAATAGTGTGTGTGTGTGTGTGTGTGTGTGTGTGTGTGTGTGTGTGTGTAGTGTGTGTACAGTGTGTGTGTGTGTAGTCCAGTGTGTGTGTGTGTGTGTGTGTGTGTGTGTGTGTGTGTGTGTGTGTGTGTGTGTGTGTGTGTGTGGTCCAGTGTGTGTGTGTGTGTGCGTGTGTGTGTATGCATAGAGTTAGTGCTAAACAGGGTCAGTGCAGGTCGGCCAGGTAGCCATTTGATGAGCTCTTTAGCAGCCTTGTTTAGAAGTCTCATGGCTTGGGGGTAGAAGCTGTTCAGGTTCCTGTTGTTTCCAGACTTGGTGCAATGCTTCCGCTTGCTCTGCCACAGCATCAGCCTGTGGTTAAAACTGGCTGGAGATTTTGAAAATCCTCTGACACCGCTTGGTAGAGAAGTCCTGGATGGCAGGGAGCTCGGCCCCAGTGATGTACTGGGCCCTACACAGTACCCTCTGTAGTTCCTTGTGTTCAGATGCCGACTCCTGAGGGCAAAGAGGCTCCTGAGGGCAAAGAGGCGATGACTCCTGAGGGCAAAGAGGCGTTGCCGTGCCCTCTTCACAACTGTGTTGGTGTGTTCGGATGATAGATCCTTAGCGATGTGGACACCGAGGAACTTGAGGCTCTCGGCCCGCTCCACTACAGCCCTGTCGATGTGAATGGGGGTGTGCTGGGCCCTGTGTTTCCTGTCGTCCACAATCAGCTCCTTTGTCTTGCTGACGTTGAGGGAGAGGTTGTTGTCCTGGCACCACAGCATTCGGGACACCTGAAAAGGGTCTGAAATATGTGACACAAATAGAGCTGTGTCTGTCCCGAGCTCATCGGCCAAGTTGATAGCGAAAGCTCAAGAAAGAGAGAGAGAAGCAGACAGGCAGAGAAAGCAGATGAATGAGATTGAAAGAACCTGAGGGTGGCTGGGGTTGGTACTACTCTAACACATGGACTGGTTTTAAGATGGACATACCATGGATCATCTGGCTGTTTGAGTAAGAGTATTAGGACCCCTTTAGTGCATGGATGATCAGCTAGATTCAGCCGCGGGACTTGAGAGGATTGTTGGGGGCTGGAACATAATTACAAATCATTTGTAGACTGCAAATTGACCGCAAGAAGCCTAAACATTTATAATATTTGACCCCCCCCCAACAATGAAAATAAAATAAAAAACCAAGGGTATATTACAAAGTATTGAGATAAACTTTTGTTATTGACCAAATACTTGTTTTACACCATAATTTGCAAATAAATTAATTAACAATCCTACAATGTGATTTTCTGGATTTTTTTCTTTCATTTTTGTCTGTCATAGTTGTCATAGTAACTATGATGAAAATTACAGGCCTCTCTCATCTTTTTAAGTGGGAGAACTTGCACAATTAGTCGCTGACTAAATACTTTTTTGCCCCACTATATATAATTTTGTGTACTGTAAACTGTATATATTATATAAATAATTTTATATAGAATGTATTGCTCAGATAACTTGGGGGGCCAAATAAAACCACCCGCGGGCCAAATTCATCCCGCCAGGCTGCCAGTTAGGGAACCCTGCTCTAGTGTATTCTGTAGCTCTCTCTTTCACTCACTTGATATCAAAAGCATTGAACATCACAGTTGAAGGATCACATCATTTGACTTATAGTATGTATGTGTGTAGAAAGAGCTCCTCATCTCAAGATATGGAATGAAATGGTTCAGTATACTGTAAGTGACTGCCTGTATATAATGCATACAGACAAAACGATTTACAAGCCATAGACACAATTTCAGGAATGAGATGTAGTTCCCTACCAGATGGAAAACTGGCTTGTTCAGGTAAAAATGGTGAACTCACTGTGAACTGACATATTGTCCTCCTGTTTTCACCTCTTTAAGTCTGTACACACACCTGGGGTTGGCACATCACAGAGAGAACACTGACGGGTGGACTCTGTTAGTCCTCCTCTTTAAGTCTGTACACACACCTGGGGTTGGCGCATCACAGAGAGAACACTGACGGGTGGACTCCGTTAGTCCTCCTGTTTTCACCTCTTTAAGTCTGTACACACACCTGGGGTTGGCACATCACAGAGAGAACACTGACGGGTGGACTCCGTTAGTCCTCCTGTTTAAGTCTGTACACACACCTGGGGTTGGCGCATCACAGAGAGAACACTGACCGGTGGACTCCGTTAGTCCTCCTGTTTTCACCTCTTTAAGTCTGTACACACACCTGGGGTTGGCGCATCACAGAGAGAACACTGACCGGTGGACTCCGTTAGTGTGTGTGAAACATGAAACATGTCCTGAACCTCTACAGTGATGTTATTATAAAACATGTCCTGAACCTCTACAGTGATGTTATTATGAAACATGTCCTGAACCTCTACAGTGATGTTATTATAAAACATGTCCTGAACCTCTACAGTGATGTTATTATGAAACATGTCCTGAACCTCTACAGTGATGTTATTATGAAACATGTCCTGAACCTCTACAGTGATGTTATTATGAAACATGTCCTGAACCTCTACAGTGATGTTATTATAAAACATGTCCTTAACCTCTACAGTGATGTTATTATGAAACATGTCCTGAACCTCTACAGTGATGTTATTATAAAACATGTCCTGAACCTCTACAGTGATGTTATTATGAAACATGTCCTGAACCTCTACAGTGATGTTATTATAAAACATGTCCTGAACCTCTACAGTGATGTTATTATGAAACATGTCCTGAACCTCTACAGTGATGTTATTATAAAACATGTCCTGAACCTCTACAGTGATGTTATTATGAAACATGTCCTGAACCTCTACAGAAGTCTTCCTAATTTGTACTGACCTCATCTGTGGGTGTTTGGGCATTTGAAAACATTTAGAATAATAATGTTTTTAGCTCTCTCTCACATATCAAGTCTGACTCATTCACAGCGAAACAGCTTTTCACAATAAGGATGCAGACGCTATATAGAGAGAGACTGCTTCGGATCACATGAAACAGAAAACTATGGCAGTACCATGTCGTATTTCTGACATTCTGTCCATTCAGTTCCATGTTGTATTTCTGACATTCTGTCCATTCAGTTCCATGTTGTATTTCTAACATTCTGTCCATTCAGTTCCATGTTGTATTTCTAACAGTCTGTCCATTCAGTTCCATGTTATATTTCTGACATTCTGTCCATTCAGTTCCATGTTGTATTTCTAACATTCTGTCCATTCAGTTCCATGTTGTATTTCTAACATTCTGTCCATTCAGTTCCAGGTTGTATTTCTAACATTCTGTCCATTCAGTTCCATGTTGTATTTCTAACATTCTGTCCACTCAGTTCCAAGTTGTATTTCTAACATTCTGTCCATTCAGTTCCATGTTGTATTTCTAACATTCTGTCCATTCAGTTCCATGTTGTATTTCTAACATTCTGTCCATTCAGTTCCATGTTGTATTTCTAACATTCTGTCCATTCAGTTCCATGTTGTATTTCTAACATTCTGTCCATTTAGTTCCATGTTGTATTTCTAACATTCTGTCCATTCAGTTCCATGTTGTATTTCTAACATTCTGTAACGACTTTCTTCTGTTGAAGGAGGAGCGGACCAAAATGCAGCGTGGTGGTTACTCATGTTTAATGATGGAAAAATGACTTGACTTGAAAATACCGAAATGTACAAAAACAACAGACGGAAACGTGAAAAAACTATACAGCCTGTCTAGTGAAACTAAACACAGAGACAGGAACATTCACCCACGAAACACTCAAAGAGTATGGCTGCCTAAATATGGTTCCCAATCAGAGACAACGATAATCACCTGACTCTGATTGAGAACCGCCTCAGGCAGCCATAGACTATGCTAGACATCCCACAAAACCCCAAGACAAAAACACATCACAATAACCCATGTCACACCCTGGCCTGACCGAATAAATGAAGATAAATATAATATATTTCGACCAGGGCGTGACACATTCTGTCCATTCAGTTCCAGGTTGTATTTCTAACATTCTGTCCATTCAGTTCCAGGTTGTATTTCTAACATTCTGTCCATACAGTTCCAGGTTGTATTTCTAACATTCTGTCCATACAGTTCCATGTTGTATTTCTAACATTCTGTCCATTCAGTTCCAAGTTGTATTTCTAACATTCTGTCCATACAGTTCCATGTTGTATTTCTAACATTCTGTCCATTCAGTTCCAGGTTGTATTTCTAACATTCTGTCCATACAGTTCCATGTTGTATTTCTAACATTCTGTCCATTCAGTTCCAAGTTGTATCCCCCACCCACACACCCCTCACTTGAACCTCATTTGGACTGAGACACGCCCACCACCTCACTTATTGGCTCTGACTGGCACAGTCTCGTCAGTTGGGTCCTTTGATGGGACTGTTTCCATATGAAACCATGGCATTTCACATCATTGCCATTTTCACAATGTCCTTATACCAAAGCGAAGAGCAAAGAGACTTGAATGTACATTGTGAAACCACTTGAAACCACTTGAATGTAGATTGTGAAACCACTTGAAACCACTTGAATGTACATTGTGAACCCACTTGAAACCACTTGAATGTACATTGTGAAACCACTTGAAACCACTTGAATGTACATTGTGCTCATTGCAAATCACGGCTGTCAATCAGATGAGACCTTAGAGAAAACCCCACTGAATCACCTAAGAATAGGTCCTGATTATGGAGCGCAGTCAGCAAGGACAGGGACACGTCAGCGATGGATAGAGATTAGCATGAGGAAGGAAGGGGAGGAGAGAGGGAATCAGGTGAGGATGGTGGAAAGATCAATAACACTGTACATCTCAGTAATTCCTCACTAGAAGAGGGGTCTATATGGTAACACTGTACATCTCAGTAATTCCCCACTAGGAGAGGGGTCTATATGGTAACACTGTACATCTCAGTAAATCCTCACTAGGAGAGGGGTCTCTATGGTAACACTGTACATCTCAGTAATTCCCCACTAGGAGAGGGGTCTATATGGTAACACTGTACATCTCAGTAATTCCTCACTAGGAGAGGGGTCTATATGGTAACACTGTACATCTCAGTAATTCCCCACTAGGAGAGGGGTCTATATGGTAACACTGTACATCTCAGTAATTCCTCACTAGGAGAGGGGTCTATATGGTAACACTGTACATCTCAGTAATTCCCCACTAGGAGAGGGGTCTATATGGTAACACTGTACATCTCAGTAATTCCTCACTAGGAGAGGGGTCTATATGTAGTAACACTGTACATCTCAGTAATTCCCCACTAGGAGAGGGGTCTCTATAGTAACACTGTACATCTCAGTAATTCCTCACTAGGAGAGGGGTCTATATGGTAACTACATCTCAGTAATTCCTCACTAGGAGAGGGGTCTATATGGTAACTACATCTCAGTAATTCCCCACTAGGAGAGGGGTCTATATGGTAACACTGTACATCTCAGTAATTCCTCACTAGGAGAGGGGTCTATATGTGGTAACACTGTACATCTCAGTAATTCCCCACTAGGAGAGGGGTCTCTATAGTAACACTGTACATCTCAGTAATTCCTCACTAGGAGAGGGGTCTATATGGTAACTACATCTCAGTAATTCCTCACTAGGAGAGGGGTCTATATGGTAACTACATCTCAGTAATTCCCCACTAGGAGAGGGGTCTATATGGTAACACTGTACATCTCAGTAATTCCTCACTAGGAGAGGGGTCTATATGTGGTAACACTGTACATCTCAGTAATTCCCCACTAGGAGAGGGGTCTATATGGTAACACTGTACATCTCAGTAATTCCCCACTAGGAGAGGGGTCTATATGGTAACACTGGACATCTCAGTAATTCCCCACTAGGAGAGGGGTCTCTATGGTAACACTGTACATCTCAGTAATTCCTCACTAGGAGAGGGGTCTCTATGGTAACACTGTACATCTCAGTAATTCCTCACTAGGAGAGGGGTCTATATGTGGTAAAACTGTACATCTCAGTAATTCCTCACTAGGAGAGGGGTCTCTATGGTAACACTGTACATCTCAGTAATTCCTCACTAGGAGAGGGGTCTCTATGGTAACACTGTACATCTCAGTAATTCCCCACTAGGAGAGGGGTCTCTATGGTAACACTGGACATCTCAGTAATTCCCCACTAGGAGAGGGGTCTCTATGGTAACACTGTACATCTCAGTAATTCCTCACTAGGAGAGGGGTCTATATGGTAACTACATCTCAGTAATTCCCCACTAGGAGAGGGGTCTATATGGTAACACTGTACATCTCAGTAATTCCTCACTAGGAGAGGGGTCTATATGTGGTAACACTGTACATCTCAGTAATTCCTCACTAGGAGAGGGGTCTATATGGTAACACTGTACATCTCAGTAATTCCCCACTAGGAGAGGGGTCTATATGGTAACACTGGACATCTCAGTAATTCCTCACTAGGAGAGGGGTCTCTATGGTAACACTGTACATCTCAGTAATTCCTCACTAGGAGAGGGGTCTCTATGGTAACACTGTACATCTCAGTAATTCCTCACTAGGAGAGGGGTCTATATGTGGTAAAACTGTACATCTCAGTAATTCCTCACTAGGAGAGGGGTCTCTATGGTAACACTGTACATCTCAGTAATTCCTCACTAGGAGAGGGGTCTCTATGGTAACACTGTACATCTCAGTAATTCCCCACTAGGAGAGGGGTCTCTATGGTAACACTGGACATCTCAGTAATTCCCCACTAGGAGAGGGGTCTCTATGGTAACACTGTACATCTCAGTAATTCCTCACTAGGAGAGGGGTCTCTATGGTAACACTGTACATCTCAGTAATTCCCCACTGGGAGAGGGGTCTCTATGGTAACACTGTACATCTCAGTAATTCCTCACTAGGAGAGGGGTCTCTATGGTAACAATGTACATCTCAGTAATTCCCCACTAGGAGAGGGGTCTCTATGGTAACACTGTACATCTCAGTAATTCCTCACGAGGAGAGGGGTCCATATGGTAACACTGTACATCTCAGTATTCCCCACTAGAAGAGGGGTCTATATGGTAACACTGTACATCTCAGTTATTCCTCACTAGGAGAGGGGTCTATTTGTGGTACCATTGTACATCTCAGTAATTACTCACTAGGAGAGGGGTCTATATGGTAACACTGTACATCTCAGTAATTCCGCACTAGGAGAGGGGTCTATATGTAGTAACACTGTACATCTCAGTAATTCCCCACTAGGAGAGGGGTCTCTATGGTAACACTGTACATCTCAGTAATTCCGCACTAGGAGAGGGGTCTCTATGGTAACACTGTACATCTCAGTAATTCCTCACTAGGAGAGGGGTCTCTATGGTAACAATGTACATCTCAGTAATTCCCCACTAGTAGAGGGGTCTCTATGGTAACACTGTACATCTCAGTAATTCCGCACTAGGAGAGGGGTCTATATGTAGTAACACTGTACATCTCAGTAATTACTCACTAGGAGAGGGGTCTCTATGGTAACACTGTACATCTCAGTAATTCCGCACTAGGAGAGGGGTCTATATGGTAACACTGTACATCTCAGTAATTCCCCACTAGGAGAGGGGTCTCTATGGTAACACTGTACATCTCAGTAATTCCGCACTAGGAGAGGGGTCTATTTGTGGTACCATTGTACATCTCAGTAATTACTCACTAGGAGAGGGGTCTATATGGTAACACTGTACATCTCAGTAATTCCGCACTAGGAGAGGGGTCTATATGTAGTAACACTGTACATCTCAGTAATTCCCCACTAGGAGAGGGGTCTCTATGGTAACACTGTACATCTCAGTAATTCCGCACTAGGAGAGGGGTCTCTATGGTAACACTGTACATCTCAGTAATTCCTCACTAGGAGAGGGGTCTCTATGGTAACAATGTACATCTCAGTAATTCCCCACTAGTAGAGGGGTCTCTATGGTAACACTGTACATCTCAGTAATTCCGCACTAGGAGAGGGGTCTATATGTAGTAACACTGTACATCTCAGTAATTACTCACTAGGAGAGGGGTCTCTATGGTAACACTGTACATCTCAGTAATTCCGCACTAGGAGAGGGGTCTATATGGTAACACTGTACATCTCAGTAATTCCCCACTAGGAGAGGGGTCTCTATGGTAACACTGTACATCTCAGTAATTCCGCACTAGGAGAGGGGTCTATATGTAGTAACACTGTACATCTCAGTAATTACTCACTAGGAGAGGGGTCTCTATGGTAACACTGTACATCTCAGTAATTCCGCACTAGGAGAGGGGTCTATATGGTAACACTGTACATCTCAGTAATTCCGCACTAGGAGAGGGGTCTATATGTAGTAACACTGTACATCTCAGTAATTACTCACTAGGAGAGGGGTCTCTATGGTAACACTGTACATCTCAGTTATTCCTCACTAGGAGAGGGGTCTATTTGTGGTACCATTGTACATCTCAGTAATTACTCACTAGGAGAGGGGTCTATATGGTAACACTGTACATCTCATTAATTCCGCACTAGGAGAGGGGTCTATATGTAGTAACACTGTACATCTCAGTAATTCCCCACTAGGAGAGGGGTCTCTATGGTAACACTGTACATCTCAGTAATTACGCACTAGGAGAGGGGTCTATATGTAGTAACACTGTACATCTCAGTAATTACTCACTAGGAGAGGGGTCCATATGTGGTAACACTGTACATCTCAGTTATTCCTCACTAGGAGAGGGGTCTATTTGTGGTACCATTGTACATCTCAGTAATTACTCACTAGGAGAGGGGTCTATATGGTAACACTGTACATCTCAGTAATTCCGCACTAGGAGAGGGGTCTATATGTAGTAACACTGTACATCTCAGTAATTCCCCAATAGGAGAGGGGTCTCTATGGTAACACTGTACATCTCAGTAATTCCTCACTAGGAGAGGGGTCTCTATGGTAACAATGTACATCTCAGTAATTCCCCACTAGTAGAGGGGTCTCTATGGTAACACTGTACATCTCAGTAATTCCGCACTAGGAGAGGGGTCTATATGTAGTAACACTGTACATCTCAGTAATTACTCACTAGGAGAGGGGTCTCTATGGTAACACTGTACATCTCAGTAATTCCGCACTAGGAGAGGGGTCTATATGGTAACACTGTACATCTCAGTAATTCCCACTAGGAGAGGGGTCTCTATGGTAACACTGTACATCTCAGTAATTCCGCACTAGGAGAGGGGTCTATATGTAGTAACACTGTACATCTCAGTAATTCCCCACTAGGAGAGGGGTCTATATGGTAACACTGTACATCTCAGTAATTCCGCACTAGGAGAGGGGTCTATATGGTAACACTGTACATCTCAGTAATTACTCACTAGGAGAGGGGTTTCTATGGTAACACTGTACATCTCAGTAATTCCGCACTAGGAGAGGGGTCTATATGTAGTAACACTGTACATCTCAGTAATTCCCCACTAGGAGAGGGGTCTCTATGGTAACACTGTACATCTCAGTAATTCCGCACTAGGAGAGGGGTCTATATGTAGTAACACTGTACATCTCAGTAATTACTCACTAGGAGAGGGGTCTCTATGGTAACACTGTACATCTCAGTAATTCCGCACTAGGAGAGGGGTCTCTATGGTAACACTGTACATCTCAGTAATTCCTCACTAGGAGAGGGGTCTCTATGGTAACACTGTACATCTCAGTAATTCCGCACTAGCAGAGGGGTCTATATGGTAACACTGTACATCTCAGTAATTCCCCACTAGGAGAGGGGTCTCTATGGTAACACTGTACATCTCAGTTATTCCTCACTAGGAGAGGGGTCTATATATGGTAACTACATCTCAGTAATTCCCCACTAGGAGAGGCGTCTCTATGGTAACACTGTACATCTCAGTAATTCCCCACTAGGAGAGGGGTCTCTATGGTAACACTGTACATCTCAGTAATTCCTCACTAGGAGAGGGGTCTATATGTAGTAACACTGTACATCTCAGTAATTCATCACTAGGAGAGGGGTCTCTATGGTAACACTGTACATCTCAGTAATTCCCCACTAGGAGAGGGGTCTCTATGGTAACACTGTACATCTCAGTAATTCCTCACTAGTAGAGGGGTCTATATGGTAACACTGTACATCTCAGTAATTCCTCACTAGGAGAGGGGTCTCTATGGTAACACTGTACATCTCAGTAATTCCTCACTAGGAGAGGGGTCTCTATGGTAACACTGTACATCTCAGTTATTCCTCACTAGGAGAGGGGTCTATATGTGGTAACACTGTACATCTCAGTTATTCCTCACTAGGAGAGGGGTCTATATGGTAACACTGTACATCTCAGTAATTCCCCACTAGGAGAGGGGTCTATATGGTAACTACATCTCAGTAATTCCCCCACTAGGAGAGGGGTCTCTATGGTAACACTGTACATCTCAGTAATTCCTCACTAGGAGAGGGGTCTATATGTAGTAACACTGTACATCTCAGTAATTCCTCACTAGGAGAGGGGTCTATATGGTAACACTGTACATCTCAGTAATTCCGCACTAGGAGAGGGGTCTATATGTAGTAACACTGTACATCTCAGTAATTCCCCACTAGGAGAGGGGTCTCTATGGTAACACTGTACATCTCAGTAATTACGCACTAGGAGAGGGGTCTATATGTAGTAACACTGTACATCTCAGTAATTACTCACTAGGAGAGGGGTCTATTTGTGGTACCATTGTACATCTCAGTAATTACTCACTAGGAGAGGGGTCTATATGGTAACACTGTACATCTCAGTAATTCCGCACTAGGAGAGGGGTCTATATGTAGTAACACTGTACATCTCAGTAATTCCCCACTAGGAGAGGGGTCTCTATGGTAACACTGTACATCTCAGTAATTCCGCACTAGGAGAGGGGTCTCTATGGTAACACTGTACATCTCAGTAATTCCTCACTAGGAGAGGGGTCTCTATGGTAACAATGTACATCTCAGTAATTCCCCACTAGTAGAGGGGTCTCTATGGTAACACTGTACATCTCAGTAATTCCGCACTAGGAGAGGGGTCTATATGTAGTAACACTGTACATCTCAGTAATTACTCACTAGGAGAGGGGTCTCTATGGTAACACTGTACATCTCAGTAATTCCGCACTAGGAGAGGGGTCTATATGGTAACACTGTACATCTCAGTAATTCCCCACTAGGAGAGGGGTCTCTATGGTAACACTGTACATCTCAGTAATTCCGCACTAGGAGAGGGGTCTATATGTAGTAACACTGTACATCTCAGTAATTACTCACTAGGAGAGGGGTCTCTATGGTAACACTGTACATCTCAGTAATTCCGCACTAGGAGAGGGGTCTCTATGGTAACACTGTACATCTCAGTAATTCCGCACTAGGAGAGGGGTCTATATGTAGTAACACTGTACATCTCAGTAATTACTCACTAGGAGAGGGGTCTCTATGGTAACACTGTACATCTCAGTAATTCCGCACTAGGAGAGGGGTCTATATGTAGTAACACTGTACATCTCAGTAATTACTCACTAGGAGAGGGGTCCATATGTGGTAACAATGTACATCTCAGTAATTCCGCACTAGCAGAGGGGTCTATATGGTAACACTGTACATCTCAGTAATTCCCCACTAGGAGAGGGGTCTCTATGGTAACACTGTACATCTCAGTAATTCCTCACTAGGAGAGGGGTCTATATGTAGTAACACTGTACATCTCAGTAATTCATCACTAGGAGAGGGGTCTCTATGGTAACACTGTACATCTCAGTAATTCCCCACTAGGAGAGGGGTCTCTATGGTAACACTGTACATCTCAGTTATTCCTCACTAGTAGAGGGGTCTATATGGTAACACTGTACATCTCAGTAATTCCTCACTAGGAGAGGGGTCTCTATGGTAACACTGTACATCTCAGTAATTCCTCACTAGGAGAGGGGTCTCTATGGTAACACTGTACATCTCAGTTATTCCTCACTAGGAGAGGGGTCTATATGTGGTAACACTGTACATCTCAGTTATTCCTCACTAGGAGAGGGGTCTATATGGTAACACTGTACATCTCAGTAATTCCCCACTAGGAGAGGGGTCTATATGGTAACTACATCTCAGTAATTCCCCCACTAGGAGAGGGGTCTCTATGGTAACACTGTACATCTCAGTAATTCCTCACTAGGAGAGGGGTCTATATGTAGTAACACTGTACATCTCAGTAATTCCTCACTAGGAGAGGGGTCTATATGGTAACACTGTACATCTCAGTAATTTCTCACTAGGAGAGGGGTCTATATGGTAACACTGTACATCTCAGTAATTCCCCACTAGGAGAGGGGTCTCTATGGTAACACTGTACATCTCAGTAATTCCTCACTAGGAGAGGGGTCTCTATGGTAACACTGTACATCTCAGTAATTCCTCACTAGGAGAGGGGTCTCTATGGTAACACTGTACATCTCAGTAATTCTCCACTAGGAGAGGGGTCTATATGGTAACACTGTACATCTCAGTAATTCCTCACTAGGAGAGGGGTCTATATGTGGTAACACTGTACATCTCAGTAATTCCCCACTAGGAGAGGGTCTCTATGGTAACACTGTACATCTCAGTAATTCCCCACTAGGAGAGGGGTCTCTATGGTAACACTGTACATCTCAGTAATTCCTCACTAGGAGAGGGGTCTATATGTAGTAACACTGTACATCTTAGTAATTCATCACTAGGAGAGGGGTCTCTATGGTAACACTGTACATCTCAGTAATTCCCCACTAGGAGAGGGGTCTCTATGGTAACACTGTACATCTCAGTAATTCCTCACTAGTAGAGGGGTCTATATGGTAACACTGTACATCTCAGTAATTCCTCACTAGGAGAGGGGTCTCTATGGTAACACTGTACATCTCAGTAATTCCTCACTAGGAGAGGGGTCTCTATGGTAACACTGTACATCTCAGTTATTCCTCACTAGGAGAGGGGTCTATATGTGGTAACACTGTACATCTCAGTTATTCCTCACTAGGAGAGGGGTCTATATGGTAACACTGTACATCTCAGTAATTCCCCACTAGGAGAGGGGTCTATATGGTAACTACATCTCAGTAATTCCCCACTAGGAGAGGGGTCTCTATGGTAACACTGTACATCTCAGTAATTCCTCACTAGGAGAGGGGTCAATATGGTAACACTGTACATCTCAGTAATTCCTCACTAGGAGAGGGGTCTATATGGTAACACTGTACATCTCAGTAATTTCTCACTAGGAGAGGGGTCTATATATGGTAACACTGTACATCTCAGTAATTCCCCACTAGGAGAGGGGTCTCTATGGTAACACTGTACATCTCAGTAATTCCTCACTAGGAGAGGGGTCTCTATGGTAACACTGTACATCTCAGTAATTCCTCACTAGGAGAGGGGTCTCTATGGTAACACTGTACATCTCAGTAATTCTCCACTAGGAGAGGGGTCTATATGGTAACACTGTACATCTCAGTTATTCCTCACTAGGAGAGGGGTCTATATGTGGTAACACTGTACATCTCAGTAATTCCCCACTAGGAGAGGCGTCTCTATGGTAACACTGTACATCTCAGTAATTCCCCACTAGGAGAGGGGTCTCTATGGTAACACTGTACATCTCAGTAATTCCTCACTAGGAGAGGGGTCTATATGTAGTAACACTGTACATCTCAGTAATTCATCACTAGGAGAGGGGTCTCTATGGTAACACTGTACATCTCAGTAATTCCCCACTAGGAGAGGGGTCTCTATGGTAACACTGTACATCTCAGTAATTCCTCACTAGTAGAGGGGTCTATATGGTAACACTGTACATCTCAGTAATTCCTCACTAGGAGAGGGGTCTCTATGGTAACACTGTACATCTCAGTAATTCCTCACTAGGAGAGGGGTCTCTATGGTAACACTGTACATCTCAGTTATTCCTCACTAGGAAAGGGGTCTATATGTGTAACACTGTACATCTCAGTTATTCCTCACTAGGAGAGGGGTCTATATGAGGTAACACTGTACATCTCAGTAATTCCTCACTAGGAGAGGGGTCTAGGGTAACACTGTACATATCAGTAATTCCCCACTAGGAGAGGGGTCTATATGGTAACACTGTACATCTCAGTTATTCCTCACTAGGAGAGGGGTCTAATGGTAACACTGTACATCTCAGTAATTCCTCACTAGGAGAGGGGTCTATATGGTAACTACATCTCAGTAATTCCCACTAGGAGAGGGGTCTCTATGGTAACACTGTACATCTCAGTAATTCCTCACTAGGAGAGGGGTCTATATGGTAACTACATCTCAGTAATTCCTCACTAGGAGAGGGGTCTCTATGGTAACACTGTACATCTCAGTAATTCCCCACTAGGAGAGGGGTCTCTATGGTAACACTGTACATCTCAGTAATTCCTCACTAGGAGAGGGGTCTATATGGTAACACTGTACATCTCAGTAATTCATCACTAGGAGAGGGGTCTCTATGGTAACACTGTACATCTCAGTAATTCCCCACTAGGAGAGGGGTCTATATGGTAACACTGTACATCTCAGTAATTCCTCACTAGGAGAGGGGTCTCTATGGTAACACTGTACATCTCAGTAATTCCTCACTAGTAGAGGGGTCTATATGGTAACACTGTACATCTCAGTAATTCCCCACTAGGAGAGGGGTCTCTATGGTAACACTCTCAGTACATCTCAGTAATTCCTCACTCACTAGGAGAGGGGTCTCTATGGTAACACTGTACATCTCAGTAATTCCTCACTAGGAGAGGGGTCTCTATGGTAACATCTGTACATCTCATCTCAGTAATTCTCCACTAGGAGAGGGGTCTATATGGTAACACTGTACATCTCAGTTATTCCTCACTAGGAGAGGGGTCTATATGTGGTAACACTGTACATCTCAGTAATTCCCCACTAGGAGAGGCGTCTCTATGGTAACACTGTACATCTCAGTAATTCCCCACTAGGAGAGGGGTCTCTATGGTAACACTGTACATCTCAGTAATTCCTCACTAGGAGAGGGGTCTATATGTAGTAACACTGTACATCTCAGTAATTCATCACTAGGAGAGGGGTCTCTATGGTAACACTGTACATCTCAGTAATTCCCCACTAGGAGAGGGGTCTCTATGGTAACACTGTACATCTCAGTAATTCCTCACTAGTAGAGGGGTCTATATGGTAACACTGTACATCTCAGTAATTCCTCACTAGGAGAGGGGTCTCTATGGTAACACTGTACATCTCAGTAATTCCTCACTAGGAGAGGGGTCTCTATGGTAACACTGTACATCTCAGTTATTCCTCACTAGGAAAGGGGTCTATATGTGGTAACACTGTACATCTCAGTTATTCCTCACTAGGAGAGGGGTCTATATGAGGTAACACTGTACATCTCAGTAATTCCTCACTAGGAGAGGGGTCTATATGTGGTAACACTGTACATATCAGTAATTCCCCACTAGGAGAGGGGTCTATATGGTAACACTGTACATCTCAGTTATTCCTCACTAGGAGAGGGGTCTATATGGTAACACTGTACATCTCAGTAATTCCTCACTAGGAGAGGGGTCTATATGGTAACTACATCTCAGTAATTCCCCACTAGGAGAGGGGTCTCTATGGTAACACTGTACATCTCAGTAATTCCTCACTAGGAGAGGGGTCTATATGGTAACTACATCTCAGTAATTCCCCACTAGGAGAGTCGTCTCTATGGTAACACTGTACATCTCAGTAATTCCACACTAGGAGAGGGGTCTCTATGGTAACACTGTACATCTCAGTAATTCCTCACTAGGAGAGGGGTCTATATGTAGTAACACTGTACATCTCAGTAATTCATCACTAGGAGAGGGGTCTCTATGGTAACACTGTACATCTCAGTAATTCCCCACTAGGAGAGGGGTCTATATGGTAACACTGTACATCTCAGTAATTCCTCACTAGGAGAGGGGTCTCTATGGTAACACTGTACATCTCAGTAATTCCTCACTAGTAGAGGGGTCTATATGGTAACACTGTACATCTCAGTAATTCCCCACTAGGAGAGGGGTCTATATGGTAACTACATCTCAGTAATTCCCCACTAGGAGAGGGGTCTCTATGGTAACACTGTACATCTCAGTAATTTCTCACTAGGAGAGGGGTCTCTATGGTAACACTGTACATCTCAGTAATTTCTCACTAGGAGAGGGGTCTATATGGTAACACTGTACATCTCAGTAATTTCTCACTAGGAGAGGGGTCTCTATATGGTAACACTGTACATCTCAGTAATTCCCACTAGGAGAGGGGTCTCTATGGTAACACTGTACATCTCAGTAATTCCTCACTAGGAGAGGGGTCTCTATGGTAACACTGTACATCTCAGTAATTCCTCACTAGGAGAGGGGTCTCTATGGTAACACTGTACATCTCAGTAATTCTCCACTAGGAGAGGGGTCTATATGGTAACACTGTACATCTCAGTTATTCCTCACTAGGAGAGGGGTCTATATGTGGTAACACTGTACATCTCAGTAATTCCCCACTAGGAGAGGCGTCTCTATGGTAACACTGTACATCTCAGTAATTCCCCACTAGGAGAGGGGTCTCTATGGTAACACTGTACATCTCAGTAATTCCTCACTAGGAGAGGGGTCTATATGTAGTAACACTGTACATCTCAGTAATTCATCACTAGGAGAGGGGTCTATATATGGTAACACTGTACATCTCAGTAATTCCCCACTAGGAGAGGGGTCTCTATGGTAACACTGTACATCTCAGTAATTCCTCACTAGTAGAGGGGTCTATATGGTAACACTGTACATCTCAGTAATTCCTCACTAGGAGAGGGGTCTCTATGGTAACACTGTACATCTCAGTAATTCCTCACTAGGAGAGGGGTCTCTATGGTAACACTGTACATCTCAGTTATTCCTCACTAGGAAAGGGGTCTATATGTTGTAACACTGTACATCTCAGTTATACCTCACTAGGAGAGGGGTCTATATGAGGTAACACTGTACATCTCAGTAATTCCCCACTAGGAGAGGGGTCTATATGGTAACACTGTACATCTCAGTAACACTAGGAGAGGGGTCTATATGGTAACTCATCTCAGTAATTCCCCACTAGGAGAGGGGTCTCTATGGTAACACTGTACATCTCAGTAATTCCTCACTAGGAGAGGGGTCTATATGGTAACTACATCTCAGTAATTCCCCACTAGGAGAGTCGTCTCTATGGTAACACTGTACATCTCAGTAATTCCCACTAGGAGAGGGGTCTCTATGGTAACACTGTACATCTCAGTAATTCCTCACTAGGAGAGGGGTCTATATGTAGTAACACTGTACATCTCAGTAATTCATCACTAGGAGAGGGGTCTCTATGGTAACACTGTACATCTCAGTAATTCCCCACTAGGAGAGGGGTCTATATGGTAACACTGTACATCTCAGTAATTCCTCACTAGGAGAGGGGTCTCTATGGTAACACTGTACATCTCAGTAATTCCTCACTAGTAGAGGGGTCTATATGGTAACACTGTACATCTCAGTAATTCCCACTAGGAGAGGGGTTTCTATGGTAACACTGTACATCTCAGTAATTCCTCACTAGGAGAGGGGTCTCTATGGTAACACTGTACATCTCAGTAATTCCTCACTAGGAGAGGGGTCTAATTGGTAACACTGTACATCTCAGTCATTCCCCACTAGGAGAGGGGTCTATATGGTAACACTGTACATCTCAGTAATTTCTCACTAGGAGAGGGGTCTATATATGGTAACACTGTACATCTCAGTAATTCTCCACTAGGAGAGGGGTCTCTATGGTAACACTGTACATCTCAGTAATTCCTCACTAGGAGAGGGGTCTCTATGGTAACACTGTACATCTCAGTAATTCCTCACTAGGAGAGGGGTCTCTATGGTAACACTGTACATCTCAGTAATTCCCCACTAGGAGAGGGGTCTCTATGGTAACACTGTACATCTCAGTAATTCCTCACTAGGAGAGGGGTCTATATGGTAACACTGTACATCTCAGTAATTCCTCACTAGGAGAGGGGTCTACATGTGGTAACACTGTACATCTCAGTAAATCCTCACTAGGAGAGGGGTCTCTATGGTAACACTGTACATCTCAGTAATTCCCACTAGGAGAGGGGTCATATGTAGTAACACTGTACATCTCAGTAATTCCTCACTAGAGAGGGTCTATATGGTAACTACATCTCAGTAATTCCTCACTCTCAGTAAACACTTCATCTCAGTAATTCCTCACTAGGAGAGGGGTCTGTATGTGTAACACTGTACATCTCAGTAATTCCTCACTAGGAGAGGGGTCTATATGGTAACACTGTACATCTCAGTAATTCCCCACTAGGAGAGGGGTCTCTATGTGGTAACACTGTACATCTCAGTAATTCCTCACTAGGAGAGGGGTCTGTAAACACTATCTCAGGTCTGTAAACACTGTACATCTCAGTAATTCCTCACTAGGAGAGGGGTCTATATGGTAACACTGTACATCTCAGTAATTTCTCACTAGGAGAGGGGTCTATATATGGTAACACTGTACATCTCAGTAATTCCCCACTAGGAGAGGGGTCTCTATGGTAACACTGTACATCTCAGTAATTCCTCACTAGGAGAGGGGTCTCTATGGTAACACTGTACATCTCAGTAATTCCTCACTAGGAGAGGGGTCTCTATGGTAACACTGTACATCTCAGTAATTCTCCACTAGGAGAGGGGTCTATATGGTAACACTGTACATCTCAGTTATTCCTCACTAGGAGAGGGGTCTATATGTGGTAACACTGTACATCTCAGTAATTCCCCACTAGGAGAGGCGTCTCTATGGTAACACTGTACATCTCAGTAATTCCCCACTAGGAGAGGGGTCTCTATGGTAACACTGTACATCTCAGTAATTCCTCACTAGGAGAGGGGTCTATATGTAGTAACACTGTACATCTCAGTAATTCATCACTAGGAGAGGGTCTCTATGGTAACACTGTACATCTCAGTAATTCCCCACTAGGAGAGGGGTCTCTATGGTAACACTGTACATCTCAGTAATTCCTCACTAGTAGAGGGGTCTATATGGTAACACTGTACATCTCAGTAATTCCTCACTAGGAGAGGGGTCTCTATGGTAACACTGTACATCTCAGTAATTCCTCACTAGGAGAGGGGTCTCTATGGTAACACTGTACATCTCAGTTATTCCTCACTAGGAAAGGGGTCTATATGTGGTAACACTGTACATCTCAGTTATTCCTCACTAGGAGAGGGGTCTATATGAGGTAACACTGTACATCTCAGTAATTCCTCACTAGGAGAGGGGTCTATATGTGGTAACACTGTACATATCAGTAATTCCCCACTAGGAGAGGGGTCTATATGGTAACACTCATCTCAGTTATTCCTCACTAGAGAGGGGTCTATATGGTAACACTGTACATCTCA
The DNA here is from genome assembly GCF_036934945.1 of Oncorhynchus masou masou. Lineage (NCBI taxonomy): Eukaryota > Metazoa > Chordata > Actinopteri > Salmoniformes > Salmonidae > Oncorhynchus > Oncorhynchus masou. The sequence continues at coordinate 9,405 of NW_027010734.1, read as the reverse complement.
GTAATTCCTCACTAGGAGAGGGGTCTATATGGTAACTACATCTCAGTAATTCCCCACTAGGAGAGGGGTCTCTATGGTAACACTGTACATCTCAGTAATTCCTCACTAGGAGAGGGGTCTATATGGTAACTACATCTCAGTAATTCCCCACTAGGAGAGTCGTCTCTATGGTAACACTGTACATCTCAGTAATTCCCCACTAGGAGAGGGGTCTCTATGGTAACACTGTACATCTCAGTAATTCCTCACTAGGAGAGGGGTCTATATGTAGTAACACTGTACATCTCAGTAATTCATCACTAGGAGAGGGGTCTCTATGGTAACACTGTACATCTCAGTAATTCCCCACTAGGAGAGGGGTCTATATGGTAACACTGTACATCTCAGTAATTCCTCACTAGGAGAGGGGTCTCTATGGTAACACTGTACATCTCAGTAATTCCTCACTAGGAGAGGGGTCTATATGGTAACACTGTACATCTCAGTAATTCCCCACTAGGAGAGGGGTCTATATGGTAACTACATCTCAGTAATTCCCCACTAGGAGAGGGGTCTCTATGGTAACACTGTACATCTCAGTAATTTCTCACTAGGAGAGGGGTCTCTATGGTAACACTGTACATCTCAGTAATTCCTCACTAGGAGAGGGGTCTCTATGGTAACACTGTACATCTCAGTAATTCCTCACTAGGAGAGGGGTCTCTATGGTAACACTGTACATCTCAGTAATTCTCCACTAGGAGAGGGGTCTATATGGTAACACTGTACATCTCAGTTATTCCTCACTAGGAGAGGGGTCTATATGTGGTAACACTGTACATCTCAGTAATTCCCCACTAGGAGAGGCGTCTCTATGGTAACACTGTACATCTCAGTAATTCCCCACTAGGAGAGGGGTCTCTATGGTAACACTGTACATCTCAGTAATTCCTCACTAGGAGAGGGGTCTATATGTAGTAACACTGTACATCTCAGTAATTCATCACTAGGAGAGGGGTCTCTATGGTAACACTGTACATCTCAGTAATTCCCCACTAGGAGAGGGGTCTCTATGGTAACACTGTACATCTCAGTAATTCCTCACTAGTAGAGGGGTCTATATGGTAACACTGTACATCTCAGTAATTCCTCACTAGGAGAGGGGTCTCTATGGTAACACTGTACATCTCAGTAATTCCTCACTAGGAGAGGGGTCTCTATGGTAACACTGTACATCTCAGTTATTCCTCACTAGGAAAGGGGTCTATATGTTGTAACACTGTACATCTCAGTTATACCTCACTAGGAGAGGGGTCTATATGAGGTAACACTGTACATCTCAGTAATTCCCCACTAGGAGAGGGGTCTCTATGGTAACACTGTACATATCAGTAATTCCCCACTAGGAGAGGGGTCTATATGGTAACACTGTACATCTCAGTTATTCCTCACTAGGAGAGGGGTCTATATGGTAACACTGTACATCTCAGTAATTCCTCACTAGGAGAGGGGTCTATATGGTAACTACATCTCAGTAATTCCCCACTAGGAGAGGGGTCTCTATGGTAACACTGTACATCTCAGTAATTCCTCACTAGGAGAGGGGTCTATATGGTAACTACATCTCAGTAATTCCCCACTAGGAGAGTCGTCTCTATGGTAACACTGTACATCTCAGTAATTCCCCACTAGGAGAGGGGTCTCTATGGTAACACTGTACATCTCAGTAATTCCTCACTAGGAGAGGGGTCTATATGTAGTAACACTGTACATCTCAGTAATTCATCACTAGGAGAGGGGTCTCTATGGTAACACTGTACATCTCAGTAATTCCCCACTAGGAGAGGGGTCTATATGGTAACACTGTACATCTCAGTAATTCCTCACTAGGAGAGGGGTCTCTATGGTAACACTGTACATCTCAGTAATTCCTCACTAGTAGAGGGGTCTATATGGTAACACTGTACATCTCAGTAATTCCCCACTAGGAGAGGGGTCTATATGGTAACTACATCTCAGTAATTCCCCACTAGGAGAGGGGTCTCTATGGTAACACTGTACATCTCAGTAATTCCTCACTAGGAGAGGGGTCAATATGGTAACACTGTACATCTCAGTAATTTCTCACTAGGAGAGGGGTCTATATGGTAACACTGTACATCTCAGTAATTTCTCACTAGGAGAGGGGTCTATATATGGTAACACTGTACATCTCAGTAATTCCCCACTAGGAGAGGGGTCTCTATGGTAACACTGTACATCTCAGTAATTCCTCACTAGGAGAGGGGTCTCTATGGTAACACTGTACATCTCAGTAATTCCTCACTAGGAGAGGGGTCTCTATGGTAACACTGTACATCTCAGTAATTCTCCACTAGGAGAGGGGTCTATATGGTAACACTGTACATCTCAGTTATTCCTCACTAGGAGAGGGGTCTATATGTGGTAACACTGTACATCTCAGTAATTCCCCACTAGGAGAGGCGTCTCTATGGTAACACTGTACATCTCAGTAATTCCCCACTAGGAGAGGGGTCTCTATGGTAACACTGTACATCTCAGTAATTCCTCACTAGGAGAGGGGTCTATATGTAGTAACACTGTACATCTCAGTAATTCATCACTAGGAGAGGGGTCTATATATGGTAACACTGTACATCTCAGTAATTCCCCACTAGGAGAGGGGTCTCTATGGTAACACTGTACATCTCAGTAATTCCTCACTAGTAGAGGGGTCTATATGGTAACACTGTACATCTCAGTAATTCCTCACTAGGAGAGGGGTCTCTATGGTAACACTGTACATCTCAGTAATTCCTCACTAGGAGAGGGGTCTCTATGGTAACACTGTACATCTCAGTTATTCCTCACTAGGAAAGGGGTCTATATGTTGTAACACTTTACATCTCAGTTATACCTCACTAGGAGAGGGGTCTATATGAGGTAACACTGTACATCTCAGTAATTCCTCACTAGGAGAGGGGTCTATATGGTAACACTGTACATCTCAGTAATTCCTCACTAGGAGAGGGGTCTATATGGTAACTACATCTCAGTAATTCCCCACTAGGAGAGGGGTCTCTATGGTAACACTGTACATCTCAGTAATTCCTCACTAGGAGAGGGGTCTATATGGTAACTACATCTCAGTAATTCCCCACTAGGAGAGGCGTCTCTATGGTAACACTGTACATCTCAGTAATTCCCCACTAGGAGAGGGGTCTCTATGGTAACACTGTACATCTCAGTAATTCCTCACTAGGAGAGGGGTCTATATGTAGTAACACTGTACATCTCAGTAATTCATCACTAGGAGAGGGGTCTCTATGGTAACACTGTACATCTCAGTAATTCCCCACTAGGAGAGGGGTCTATATGGTAACACTGTACATCTCAGTAATTCCTCACTAGGAGAGGGGTCTCTATGGTAACACTGTACATCTCAGTAATTCCTCACTAGTAGAGGGGTCTATATGGTAACACTGTACATCTCAGTAATTCCTCACTAGGAGAGGGGTTTCTATGGTAACACTGTACATCTCAGTAATTCCTCACTAGGAGAGGGGTCTCTATGGTAACACTGTACATCTCAGTAATTCCTCACTAGGAGAGGGGTCTATATGTGGTAACACTGTACATCTCAGTCATTCCCCACTAGGAGAGGGGTCTATATGGTAACACTGTACATCTCAGTAATTTCTCACTAGGAGAGGGGTCTATATATGGTAACACTGTACATCTCAGTAATTCTCCACTAGGAGAGGGGTCTCTATGGTAACACTGTACATCTCAGTAATTCCTCACTAGGAGAGGGGTCTCTATGGTAACACTGTACATCTCAGTAATTCCTCACTAGGAGAGGGGTCTCTATGGTAACACTGTACATCTCAGTAATTCCCCACTAGGAGAGGGGTCTCTATGGTAACACTGTACATCTCAGTAATTCCTCACTAGGAGAGGGGTCTATATGGTAACACTGTACATCTCAGTAATTCCTCACTAGGAGAGGGGTCTACATGTGGTAACACTGTACATCTCAGTAAATCCTCACTAGGAGAGGGGTCTCTATGGTAACACTGTACATCTCAGTAATTCTCCACTAGGAGAGGGGTCTATATGTAGTAACACTGTACATCTCAGTAATTCCTCACTAGGAGAGGGGTCTATATGGTAACTACATCTCAGTAATTCCTCACTAGGAGCGGAGTCTATATGTAGTAACACTGTACATCTCAGTTATTCCTCACTAGGAGAGGGGTCTATATGGTAACTACATCTCAGTACACTAGGAGAGGGGTCTCTCACTGTACATCTCAGTATTCCTCACTAGGAGAGGGGTCTCTATGGTAACACTGTACATCTCAGTAATTCCTCACTAGGAGAGGGGTCTCTATGGTAATTCCTCACTAGGAGAGGGGTACACATCTCAGTAATTCCCCACTAGGAGAGGGGTCTCTATGGTAACACTGTACATCTCAGTAATTCCCCACTTGGAGAGGGGTCTCTATGGTAACACTGTACATCTCAGTAATTCCCCACTTGGAGAGGGGTCTCTATGGTAACACTGTACATCTCAGTAATTCCTCACTAGGAGAGGGGTCTATATATGGTAACTACATCTCAGTAATTCCTCACTAGGAGAGGGGTCTCTATGGTAACACTGTACATCTCAGTAATTCCTCACTAGGAGAGGGGTCTATATGGTAACACTGTACATCTCAGTAATTCCTCACTAGGAGAGGGGTCTATATGTGGTAACACTGTACATCTCAGTAAATCCTCACTAGGAGAGGGGTCTCTATGGTAACACTGTACATCTCAGTAATTCTCCACTAGGAGAGGGGTCTATATGTAGTAACACTGTACATCTCAGTAATTCCTCACTAGGAGAGGGGTCTATATGGTAACTACATCTCAGTAATTCCTCACTAGGAGAGGAGTCTATATGTAGTAACACTGTACATCTCAGTTATTCCTCACTAGGAGAGGGGTCTATATGGTAACTACATCTCAGTAATTCCTCACTAGGAGAGGGGTCTCTATGGTAACACTGTACATCTCAGTAATTCCCCACTAGGAGAGGGGTCTCTATGGTAACACTGTACATCTCAGTAATTCCCCACTTGGAGAGGGGTCTCTATGGTAACACTGCACATCTCAGTAATTCCTCACTAGGAGAGGGGTCTATATATGGTAACTACATCTCAGTAATTCCTCACTAGGAGAGGGGTCTCTATGGTAACACTGTACATCTCAGTAATTCCCCACTAGGAGAGGGGTCTCTATGGTAACACTGTACATCTCAGTAATTCCCCACTTGGAGAGGGGTCTCTATGGTAACACTGTACATCTCAGTAATTCCCCACTTGGAGAGGGGTCTCTATGGTAACACTGTACATCTCAGTAATTCCTCACTAGGAGAGGGGTCTATATGGTAACTACATCTCAGTAATTCCTCACTAGGAGAGGGGTCTCTATGGTAACACTGTACATCTCAGTAATTCCTCACTAGGAGAGGGGTCTATATGGTAACACTGTACATCTCAGTAATTCCTCACTAGGAGAGGGGTCTATATGGTAACACTGTACATCTCAGTAATTCCCCACTAGGAGAGGGGTCTCTATGGTAACACTGTACATCTCAGTAATTCCCCACTTGGAGAGGGGTCTCTATGGTAACACTGTACATCTCACTAATTCCCCACTTGGAGAGGGGTCTCTATGGTAACACTGTACATCTCAGTAATTCCTCACTAGGAGAGGGGTCTATATGGTAACTACATCTCAGTAATTCCTCACTAGGAGAGGGGTCTATATGGTAACACTGTACATCTCAGTAATTCCTCACTAGGAGAGGGGTCTATATGGTAACACTGTACATCTCAGTTATTCCTCACTAGGAGAGGGGTCTCTATGGTAACACTGTACATCTCAGTAATTCCTCACTAGGAGAGGGGTCTATATGGTAACACTGTACATCTCAGTAATTCCCCACTTGGAGAGGGGTCTCTATGGTAACACTGTACATCTCAGTAATTCCTCACTAGGAGAGGGGTCTATATGGTAACACTGTACATCTCAGTAATTCCTCACTAGGAGAGGGGTCTCTATGTGGTAACACTGTACATCTCAGTAATTCCTCACTAGGAGAGGGATCTATATGGTAACACTGTACATCTCAGTAATTCCTCACTAGGAGAGGGGTCTGTATGTGGTAACACTGTACATCTCAGTAATTCCTCACTAGGAGAGGGGTCTATATGGTAACACTGTACATCTCAGTAATTCCCCACTAGGAGAGGGGTCTCTATGTGGTAACACTGTACATCTCAGTAATTCCTCACTAGGAGAGGGGTCTGTATGTGGTAACACTGTACATCTCAGTAATTCCTCACTAGGAGAGGGGTCTGTATGTGGTAACACTGTACATCTCAGTAATTCCTCACTAGGAGAGGGGTCCATATGTGGTAACACTGTACATCTCAGTAATTCCTCACTAGGAGAGGGGTCTCTATGTGGTAACACTGTACATCTCAGTAATTCATCATAGGCGGGGGGTCTGTATGTGGTAACACTGTACATCTCAGTAATTCCCCTCTCCTAGTGTGTTACCACATACATACACTGTACACCTCAGTAATTCATCATAGGCGGGGGGTCTGTAGGTGGTAAGTGCTCTGTATTCCACACAATTAAAACAATTCCTGGGGCTGGAGAACAGAGCTTAAAGCATATAACATTACTGGAAGTACAGTGTGAACTGATTCTGCTGTTTAGCTAATTGCAACATTCATATGGTCAGAGAAGAGGTAGTTAAAGGCTGTATGAATGTAAATGGCAAGTGTTCATATGTTGTGTCATGGCGGTTGCCTTTCACAATCTCCCCTTTCCATTGTCTTGTGTTCTCGTCTAGTTTTCCTGGAGAG
>NW_027010733.1:0-29086 GCF_036934945.1 Oncorhynchus masou masou | reverse complement strand
AGGTCCCCACTACATAGCTGGGTAGCTGGGTCCCCATTACATAGCTGGGTCCCATTACATAGCTGGGTAGCTGGGTCCACATTACATAGCTAGGTCCCACTACATAGCTGGGTAGCTGGGTCCCCATTACATAGCTGGGTCCCCATTGCATAGCTGGGCAGCTGGGTCCCCATTACATAGCTAGGTTCCCATTACATAGCTGGGTAGCTGGGTCCCCACTACATAGCTGGGTAGCTAGGTCTCCACTATATAGCTGGGTAGCTAGGTCACCACTACATATTTGGGGAGCTGTGTCCCCACTACATATCTGGGTTCCCATTACATAGCTGGGTAGCTGGGTCCCCACTACATAGCTGGGTAGCTAGGTCTCCACTATATAGCTGGGTAGCTAGGTCACCACTACATAGCTGAGTAGCTGGGTCCCCATTACATAGCAGGGTAGCTGGGTTCCCATTACATAGCAGGGTAGCTGGGTACCCATTACATAGCTGGGTAGCTGGGTCTCCATTAAATAGCTGGGTAGCTGGGTCCCCATTACATAGCTGGGTAGCTGGGTCCCCATTACATAGCTGGGTCCCCACTACATAGCTGGGTCCCCATTACATAGCTGGGTCCCCACTGCATAGCTGGGTAGCTAGGTCACCACTACATAGCAGGGTAGCTGGGTTCCCATTACATAGCAGGGTAGCTGGGTACCCATTACATAGCTGGGTAGCTGGGTCTCCATTAAATAGCTGGGTAGCTGGGTCCCCATTACATAGCTGGGTAGCTGGGTCCCCATTACATAGCTGGGTCCCCACTACATAGCTGGGTCCCCATTACATAGCTGGGTCCCCACTACTTAGCTGGGTAGCTAGGTCCCCATTACATAGCCGGGTAGCTGGGTCCCCACTACATAGCTGGGTAGCTGGGTCCCCACTACATAGCTGGGTTCCCATTACATAGCTGGGTCCCCATTACATAGCTGGGTAGCTGGGTCCCCATTACATAGCTGGGTCCCGACTACATAGCTGGGTAGCTGGGTCCCCATTACATAGCTGGGTCCCCATTACATAGCTGGGTCCTCACTACATAGTTGGGTAGCTGGGTCCACATTACATAGCTGGGTCCCCACTACATAGCTGGGAAGCTGGGTCCCCATTACATAGCTGGGTAGCTAGGTCCCCACTACATAGCTGGGTAGCTGGGTCCCCATTACATAGCTGGGTCCCCATTACATAGCTGGGTAGCTGGGTCCACATTACATAGCTAGGTCCCCACTACATAGCTGGGTAGCTGGGTCCCCATTACATAGCTGGGTCCCCATTGCATAGCTGGGTAGCTGGGTCCCCATTACATAGCTAGGTTCCCATTACATAGCTGGGTAGCTGGGTCCCCACTACATAGCTGGGTAGCTAGGTCTCCACTATATAGCTGGGTAGCTAGGTCACCACTACATAGCTGGGGAGCTGTGTCCCCACTACATATCTGGGTTCCCATTACATAGCTGGGTAGCTGGGTCCCCACTACATAGCTGGGTAGCTAGGTCTCCACTATATAGCTGGGTAGCTAGGTCACCACTACATAGCTGAGTAGCTGGGTCCCCATTACATAGCAGGGTAGCTGGGAACCCATTACATAGCTGGGTAGCTGGGACTCCATTACATAGCTGGGTAGCTGGGTCCCCATTACATAGCTGGGTAGCTGGGTTCCCATTACATAGCTGGGTCCCCACTACATAGCTGGGTATCTGGGTCCCCATTACATAGCTGGTAGCTGGGTCCCCATTACATAGCTGGGTCCCCATTACATAGCTGGATAGCTGGGTCCCCATTACATAGCTGGGTCCCCATTACATAGCTGGGTAGCTGGGTCCCCATTACATAGCTGGGCCCCCATTACATAGCTGGGTTCCCATTACATAGCTGGGTCCCCATTACATAGCTGGGTCCCCATTACATAGCTGGGTTCCCATTACATAGCTGGGTCCCCATTACATAGCTGGGTTCCCATTACATAGCTGGGTCCCCATTACATAGCTGGGTCCCCATTACATAGCTGGGTCCCCATTACATAGCTGGGTTCCCATTACATAGCTGGGTAGCTGGGTCCCCATTACATAGCTGGGTAGCTGGGTCCCCATTACATAGCTGGGTAGCTGGGTCCCCATTACATAGCTGGGTAGCTGGGTCCCCATTACATAGCTGGGTCTCCATTACATAGCTGGGTAGCTGGGTTCCCATTACATAGCTGGGTAGCTGGGTTCCCAATACATAGCTGGGTAGCTGGGTCCCCACTACATAGCTGGGTAGCTAGGTCTCCACTACATAGCTGGGTAGCTAGGTCCCCACTACATAGCTGGGTAGCTGTGTCCCCACTACATATCTGGGTCCCCATTACATAGCTGGGTAGCTGGGTCCCCATTACATAGCTGGGTCCCCATTACAGAGCTGGGTCCCCACTACATAGCTGGGTAGCTGGGTCCCCATTACATAGCTGGGTAGCTAGGTCCCCACTGCATAGCTGGGTAGCTAGGTCACCACTACATAGCTGGGTAGCTGTGTCCCCACTACATATCTGGGTTCCCATTACATAGCTGGGTCCCCACTACATAGCTCGGTAGCTAGGTCACCACTACATAGCTGAGTAGCTGGGTCCCCATTACATAGCAGGGTAGCTGGGAACCCATTACATAGCTGGGTAGCTGGGTCTCCATTACATAGCTGGGTAGCTGGGTCCCCATTACATAGCAGGGTAGCTTGGTCCCCACTACATAGCTGGGTCCCCACTACATTGCTGGGTAGCTGGGTCCCCATTACATAGCTGGGTCCCCACTACATAGCTGGGTAGCTAGGTCACCATTGCATAGCTGGGTAGCTAGGTCACCATTGCATAGCTGGGTCCCCATTACATAGCTGGGTCCCCATTACATAGCTGGGTAGCTGGGTCCCCATTACATAGCTGGGTAGCTGGGTTCCCATTACATAGCTGGTAGCTGGGTCCCCATTACATAGCTGGGTCCCCATTACATAGCTGGGTAGCTGGGTCCCCATTACATAGCTGGGTCCCCATTACATAGCTGGGTAGCTGGGTCCCCATTACATAGCTGGGTCCCCATTACATAGCTGGGTAGCTGGGTCCCCATTACATAGCTGGGCCACCATTACATAGCTGGGTTCCCATTACATAGCTGGGTCCCCATTACATAGCTGGGTCCCCATTACATAGCTGGGTTCCCATTACATAGCTGGGTCCCCATTAGATAGCTGGGTTCCCATTAAATAGCTGGGTCCCCATTACATAGCTGGGTCCCCATTACATAGCTGGGTCCCCATTACATAGCTGGGTCCCCATTACATAGCTGGGTTCCCATTACATAGCTGGGTCCCCATTACATAGCTGGGTAGCTGGGTTCCCATTACATAGCTGGGTAGCTGGGTCCCCATTACATAGCTGGGTAGCTGGGTCTCCATTACATAGCTGGGTCCCCATTACATAGCTGGGTCCCCATTACATAGCTGGGTAGCTGGGTCCACATTACATAGCTAGGTCCCCACTACATAGCTTGGTAGCTGGGTCCCCATTACATAGCTGGGTCCCCATTGCATAGCTGGGTAGCTGGGTCCCCATTACATAGCTAGGTTCCCATTACATAGCTGGGTAGCTGGGTCCCCACTACATAGCTGGGTAGCTAGGTCTCCACTATATAGCTGGGTAGCTAGGTCACCACTACATAGCTGGGGAGCTGTGTCCCCACTACATATCTGGGTTCCCATTACATAGCTGGGTAGCTGGGTCCCCACTACATAGCTGGGTAGCTAGGTCACCACTACATAGCTGAGTAGCTGGGTTCCCATTACATAGCTGTGTAGCTGGGTCCCCATTACATAGCTGGGTAGCTGGGTCTCCATTACATAGCTGGGTCCCCATTACATAGCTGGGTCCCCATTACATAGCTGGGTCCCCATTACATAGCTGGGTCCCCATTACATAGCTGGGTTCCCATTACATAGCTGGGTCCCCATTACATAGCTGGGTAGCTGGGTTCCCATTACATAGCTGGGTAGCTGGGTCCCCATTACATAGCTGGGTAGCTGGGTCTCCATTACATAGCTGGGTCCCCATTACATAGCTGGGTCCCAATTACATAGCTGGGTAGCTGGGTCCACATTACATAGCTAGGTCCCCACTACATAGCTTGGTAGCTGGGTCCCCATTACATAGCTGGGTCCCCATTGCATAGCTGGGTAGCTGGGTCCCCATTACATAGCTAGGTTCCCATTACATAGCTGGGTAGCTAGGTCTCCACTATATAGCTGGGTAGCTAGGTCACCACTACATAGCTGGGGAGCTGTGTCCCCACTACATATCTGGGTTCCCATTACATAGCTGGGTAGCTGGGTCCCCACTACATAGCTGGGTAGCTAGGTCACCACTACATAGCTGAGTAGCTGGGTTCCCATTACATAGCTGGGTAGCTGGGTCCCCATTACATAGCTGGGTAGCTGGGTCTCCATTACATAGCTGGGTCCCCATTACATAGCTGGGTCCCCATTACATAGCTGGGTAGCTGGGTCCACATTACATAGCTAGGTCCCCACTACATAGCTTGGTAGCTGGGTCCCCATTACATAGCTGGGTCCCCATTGCATAGCTGGGTAGCTGGGTCCCCATTACATAGCTAGGTTCCCATTACATAGCTGGGTAGCTGGGTCCCCACTACATAGCTGGGTAGCTAGGTCTCCACTATATAGCTGGGTAGCTAGGTCACCACTACATAGCTGGGGAGCTGTGTCCCCACTACATATCTGGGTTCCCATTACATAGCTGGGGAGCTGTGTCCCCACTACATATCTGGGTTCCCATTACATAGCTGGGTAGCTAGGTCTCCACTATATAGCTGGGTAGCTAGGTCACCACTACATAGCTGAGTAGCTGGGTCCCCATTACATAGCAGGGTAGCTGGGAACCCATTACATAGCTGGGTAGCTGGGACTCCATTACATAGCTGGGTAGCTGGGTCCCCATTACATAGCTGGGTAGCTGGGTTCCCATTACATAGCTGGGTCCCCACTACATAGCTGGGTATCTGGGTCCCCATTACATAGCTGGTAGCTGGGTCCCCATTACATAGCTGGGTTCCCATTACATAGCTGGATAGCTGGGTCCCCATTACATAGCTGGGTCCCCATTACATAGCTGGGGAGCTGTGTCCCCACTACATATCTGGGTTCCCATTACATAGCTGGGTAGCTAGGTCTCCACTATATAGCTGGGTAGCTAGGTCACCACTACATAGCTGGGGAGCTGTGTCCCCACTACATATCTGGGTTCCCATTACATAGCTGGGGAGCTGTGTCCCCACTACATATCTGGGTTCCCATTACATAGCTGGGTAGCTAGGTCTCCACTATATAGCTGGGTAGCTAGGTCACCACTACATAGCTGAGTAGCTGGGTCCCCATTACATAGCAGGGTAGCTGGGAACCCATTACATAGCTGGGTAGCTGGGACTCCATTACATAGCTGGGTAGCTGGGTCCCCATTACATAGCTGGGTAGCTGGGTTCCCATTACATAGCTGGGTCCCACTACATAGCTGGGTATCTGGGTCCCCATTACATAGCTGGTAGCTGGGTCCCCATTACATAGCTGGGTTCCCATTACATAGCTGGATAGCTGGGTCCCCATTACATAGCTGGGTCCCCATTACATAGCTGGGTAGCTGGGTCCCCATTACATAGCTGGGCCCCCATTACATAGCTGGGTTCCCATTACATAGCTGGGTCCCCATTACATAGCTGGGTCCCCATTACATAGCTGGGTTCCCATTACATAGCTGGGTCCCCATTACATAGCTGGGTCCCCATTACATAGCTGGGTCCCCATTACATAGCTGGGTTCCCATTACATAGCTGGGTAGCTGGGTCCCCATTACATAGCTGGGTAGCTGGGTCCCCATTACATAGCTGGGTAGCTGGGTCCCCATTACATAGCTGGGTAGCTGGGTCCCCATTACATAGCTGGGTCTCCATTACATAGCTGGGTAGCTGGGTTCCCATTACATAGCTGGGTAGCTGGGTTCCCATTACATAGCTGGGTAGCTGGGTCCCCACTACATAGCTGGGTAGCTAGGTCTCCACTACATAGCTGGGTAGCTAGGTCCCCACTACATAGCTGGGTAGCTGTGTCCCCACTACATATCTGGGTCCCCATTACATAGCTGGGTAGCTGGGTCCCCATTACATAGCTGGGTCCCCATTACAGAGCTGGGTCCCCACTACATAGCTGGGTAGCTGGGTCCCCATTAAATAGCTGGGTAGCTAGGTCCCCACTGCATAGCTGGGTAGCTAGGTCACCACTACATAGCTGGTTAGCTGTGTCCCCACTACATATCTGTGTTCCCATTACATAGCTGGGTCCCCACTACATAGCTCGGTAGCTAGGTCACCACTACATAGCTGAGTAGCTGGGTCCCCATTACATAGCAGGGTAGCTGGGAACCCATTACATAGCTGGGTAGCTGGGTCTCCATTACATAGCTGGGTAGCTGGGTCCCCATTACATAGCAGGGTAGCTTGGTCCCCACTACATAGCTGGGTCCCCACTACATTGCTGGGTAGCTGGGTCCCCATTACATAGCTGGGTCCCCACTACATAGCTGGGTAGCTAGGTCACCATTGCATAGCTGGGTAGCTAGGTCACCATTGCTTAGCTGGGTCCCCATTACATAGCTGGGTCCCCATTACATAGCTGGGTAGCTGGGTCCCCATTACATAGCTGGGTAGCTGGGTTCCCATTACATAGCTGGTAGCTGGGTCCCCATTACATAGCTGGGTCCCCATTACATAGCTGGGTGGCCTGGGTCCCCATTACATAGCTGGGTCCCCATTACATAGCTGGGTAGCTGGGTCCCCATTACATAGCTGGGTCCCCATTACATAGCTGGGTAGCTGGGTCCCCATTACATAGCTGGGCCCCCATTACATAGCTGGGTTCCCATTACATAGCTGGGTCCCCATTACATAGCTGGGTCCCCATTACATAGCTGGGTTCCCATTACATAGCTGGGTCCCCATTACATAGCTGGGTTCCCATTACATAGCTGGGTCCCCATTACATAGCTGGGTCCCCATTACATAGCTGGGTCCCCATTACATAGCTGGGTCCCCATTACATAGCTGGGTTCCCATTACATAGCTGGGTCCCCATTACATAGCTGGGTAGCTGGGTTCCCATTACATAGCTGGGTAACTGGGTCCCCATTACATAGCTGGGTAGCTGGGTCTCCATTACATAGCTGGGTCCCCATTACATAGGTCCCCATTACATAGCTGGGTCCCCATTACATAGCTGGGTTCCCATTACATAGCTGGGTCCCCATTACATAGCTGGGTTCCCATTACATAGCTGGGTCCCCATTACATAGCTGGGTCCCCATTGCATAGCTGGGTTCCCATTACATAGCTGGGTAGCTGGGTCCCCATTACATAGCTGGGTAGCTGGGTCCCCATTACATAGCTGGGTCTCCATTACATAGCTGGGTAGCTGGGTTCCCATTACATAGCTGGGTAGCTGGGTTCCCATTACATAGCTGGGTAGCTGGGTCCCCACTACATAGCTGGGTAGCTAGGTCTCCACTACATAGCTGGGTAGCTAGGTCCCCACTACATAGCTGGGTAGCTGTGTCCCCACTACATATCTGGGTCCCCATTACATAGCTGGGTAGCTGGGTCCCCATTACATAGCTGGGTCCCCATTACAGAGCTGGGTCCCCACTACATAGCTGGGTAGCTGGGTCCCCATTACATAGCTGGGTAGCTAGGTCCCCACTGCATAGCTGGGTAGCTAGGTCACCACTACATAGCTGGGTAGCTGTGTCCCCACTACATATCTGGGTTCCCATTACATAGCTGGGTCCCCACTACATAGCTCGGTAGCTAGGTCACCACTACATAGCTGAGTAGCTGGGTCCCCATTACATAGCAGGGTAGCTGGGAACCCATTACATAGCTGGGTAGCTGGGTCCCCATTACATAGCAGGGTAGCTTGGTCCCCACTACATAGCTGGGTCCCCACTACATTGCTGGGTAGCTGGGTCCCCATTACATAGCTGGGTCCCCACTACATAGCTGGGTAGCTAGGTCACCATTGCATAGCTGGGTAGCTAGGTCACCATTGCATAGCTGGGTCCCCATTACATAGCTGGGTCCCCATTACATAGCTGGGTAGCTGGGTCCCCATTACATAGCTGGGTAGCTGGGTTCCCATTACATAGCTGGTAGCTGGGTCCCCATTACATAGCTGGGTCCCCATTACATAGCTGGGTAGCTGGGTCCCCATTACATAGCTGGGTCCCCATTACATAGCTGGGTAGCTGGGTCCCCATTACATAGCTGGGTCCCCATTACATAGCTGGGTAGCTAGGTCCCCATTACATAGCTGGGCCCCCATTACATAGCTGGGTTCCCATTACATAGCTGGGTCCCCATTACATAGCTGGATCCCCATTACATAGCTGGGTTCCCATTACATAGCTGGGTCCCCATTACATAGCTGGGTTCCCATTACATAGCTGGGTCCCCATTACATAGCTGGGTCCCCATTACATAGCTGGGTCCCCATTACATAGCTGGGTCCCCATTACATAGCTGGGTTCCCATTACATAGCTGGGTCCCCATTACATAGCTGGGTAGCTGGGTTCCCATTACATAGCTGGGTAGCTGGGTCCCCATTACATAGCTGGGTAGCTGGGTCTCCATTACATAGCTGGGTCCCCATTACATAGCTGGGTTCCCATTACATAGCTGGGTCCCCATTACATAGCTGGGTCCCCATTACATAGCTGGGTTCCCATTACATAGCTGGGTCCCCATTACATAGCTGGGTAGCTGGGTTCCAATTACATAGCTGGGTAGCTGGGTCCCCATTACAAAGCTGGGTAGCTGGGTCTCCATTACATAGCTGGGTCCCCATTACATAGCTGGGTCCCCATTACATAGCTGGGTCCCCATTACATAGCTGGGTTCCCATTACATAGCTGGGTCCCCATTACATAGCAGGGTTCCCATTACATAGCTGGGTCCCCATTACATAGCTGGGTCCCCATTACATAGCTGGGTTCCCATTACATAGCTGGGTAGCTGGGTCCCCATTACATAGCTGGGTAGCTGGGTCCCCATTACATAGCTGGGTAGCTGGGTCCCCATTACATAGCTGGGTCTCCATTACATAGCTGGGTAGCTGGGTTCCCATTACATAGCTGGGTAGCTGGGTTCCCATTACATAGCTGGGTAGCTGGGTCCCCACTACATAGCTGGGTAGCTAGGTCTCCACTACATAGCTGGGTAGCTAGGTCCCCACTACATAGCTGGGTAGCTGTGTCCCCACTACATATCTGGGTCCCCATTACATAGCTGGGTAGCTAGGTCCCCACTGCATAGCTGGGTAGCTAGGTCACCACTACATAGCTGGGTAGCTGTGTCCCCACTACATATCTGGGTTCCCATTACATAGCTGGGTCCCCACTACATAGCTCGGTAGCTAGGTCACCACTACATAGTGAGAAGCTGGGTCCCCATTACATAGCAGGGTAGCTGGGAACCCATTACATAGCTGGGTAGCTGGGTCTCCATTACATAGCTGGGTAGCTGGGTCCCCATTACATAGCAGGGTAGCTTGGTCCCCACTACATAGCTGGGTCCCCACTACATTGCTGGGTAGCTGGGTCCCCATTACATAGCTGGGTCCCCACTACATAGCTGGGTAGCTAGGTCACCATTGCATAGCTGGGTAGCTAGGTCACCAATGCATAGCTGGGTCCCCATTACATAGCTGGGTCCCCATTACATAGCTGGGTAGCTGGGTCCCCATTACATAGCTGGGTAGCTGGGTTCCCATTACATAGCTGGTAGCTGGGTGCCCATTACATAGCTGGGTCCCCATTACATAGCTGGGTAGCTGGGTCCCCATTACATAGCTGGGTCCCCATTACATAGCTGGAAGCTGGGTCCCCATTACATAGCTGGGTCCCCATTACATAGCTGGGTAGCTGGGTCCCCATTACATAGCTGGGCCCCCATTACATACCTGGGTTCCCATTACATAGCTGGGTCCCCATTACATAGCTGGGTCCCCATTACATAGCTGGGTTCCCATTACATAGCTGGGTCCCCATTACATAGCTGGGTCCCCATTACATAGCTGGGTCCCCATTACATAGCTGGGTCCCCATTACATAGCTGGGTCCCCATTACATAGCTGGGTTCCCATTACATAGCTGGGTCCCCATTACATAGCTGGGTAGCTGGGTTCCCATTACATAGCTGGGTAGCTGGGTCCCCATTACATAGCTGGGTAGCTGGGTCTCCATTACATAGCTGGGTCCCCATTACATAGCTGGGTTCCCATTACATAGCTGGGTCCCCATTACATAGCTGGGTCCCCATTACATAGCTGGGTTCCCATTACATAGCTGGGTCCCCATTACATAGCTGGGTAGCTGGGTTCCCATTACATAGCTGGGTAGCTGGGTCCCCATTACATAGCTGGGTAGCTGGGTCTCCATTACATAGCTGGGTCCCCATTACATAGCTGGGTCCCCATTACATAGCTGGGTCCCCATTACATAGCTGGGTTCCCATTACATAGCTGGGTCCCCATTACATAGCTGGGTTCCCATTACATAGCTGGGTCCCCATTACATAGCTGGGTCCCCATTACATAGCTGGGTTCCCATTACATAGCTAGGTAGCTGGGTCCCCATTACATAGCTGGGTAGCTGGGTCCCCATTACATAGCTGGGTAGCTGGGTCCCCATTACATAGCTGGGTCTCCATTACATAGCTGGGTAGCTGGGTTCCCATTACATAGCTGGGTAGCTGGGTTCCCATTACATAGCTGGGTAGCTGGGTCCCCACTACATAGCTGGGTAGCTAGGTCTCCACTACATAGCTGGGTAGCTAGGTCCCCACTACATAGCTGGGTAGCTGTGTCCCCACTACATATCTGGGTCCCCATTACATAGCTGGGTAGCTGGGTCCCCATTACATAGCTGGGTCCCCATTACAGAGCTGGGTCCCCACTACATAGCTGGGTAGCTGGGTCCCCATTACATAGCTGGGTAGCTAGGTCCCCACTGCATAGCTGGGTAGCTAGGTCACCACTACATAGCTGGGTAGCTGTGTCCCCACTACATATCTGGGTTCCCATTACATAGCTGGGTCCCCACTACATAGCTCGGTAGCTAGGTCACCACTACATAGCTGAGTAGCTGGGTCCCCATTACATAGCAGGGTAGCTGGGAACCCATTACATAGCAGGGTAGCTGGGTCTCCATTACATAGCTGGGTAGCTGGGTCCCCATTACATAGCAGGGTAGCTTGGTCCCCACTACATAGCTGGGTCCCCACTACATTGCTGGGTAGCTGGGTCCCCATTACATAGCTGGGTCCCCACTACATAGCTGGGTAGCTAGGTCACCATTGCATAGCTGGGTAGCTAGGTCACCATTGCATAGCTGGGTCCCCATTACATAGCTGGGTCCCCATTACATAGCTGGGTAGCTGGGTCCCCATTACATAGCTGGGTAGCTGGGTTCCCATTACATAGCTGGTAGCTGGGTCCCCATTACATAGCTGGGTAGCTGGGTCCCCATTACATAGCTGGGTCCCCATTACATAGCTGGGTAGCTGGGTCCCCATTACATAGCTGGGTCCCCATTACATAGCTGGGTAGCTGGGTCCCCATTACATAGCTGGGCCCCCATTACATAGCTGGGTTCCCATTACATAGCTGGGTCCCCATTACATAGCTGGGTCCCCATTACATAGCTGGGTTCCCATTACATAGCTGGGTCCCCATTACATAGCTGGGTTCCCATTACATAGCTGGGTCCCCATTACATAGCTGGGTCCCCATTACATTACATAGCTGGGTCCCCATTACATAGCTGGGTTCCCATTACATAGCTGGGTCCCCATTACATAGCTGGGTAGCTGGGTTCCCATTACATAGCTGGGTAGCTGGGTCCCCATTACATAGCTGGGTAGCTGGGTCTCCATTACATAGCTGGGTCCCCATTACATAGCTGGGTTCCCATTACATAGCTGGGTCCCCATTACATAGCTGGGTCCCCATTACATAGCTGGGTTGCCATTACATAGCTGGGTCCCCATTACATAGCTGGGTTCCCATTACATAGCTGGGTCCCCATTACATAGCTGGGTCCCCATTACATAGCTGGGTCCCCATTACATAGCTGGGTCCCCATTACATAGCTGGGTTCCCATTACATAGCTGGGTCCCCATTACATAGCTGGGTAGCTGGGTTCCCATTACATAGCTGGGTAGCTGGGTCCCCATTACATAGCTGGGTAGCTGGGTCCCCATTACATAGCTGGGTAGCTGGGTCCCCATTACATAGCTGGGTAGCTGGGTTCCCATTACATAGCTGGGTAGCTGGGTCCCCATTACATAGCTGGGTAGCTGGGTCCCATTACATAGCTGGGTCCCCATTACATAGCTGGGTAGCTGGGTCCCCATTACATAGCTGCGTATCTGGGTCCCCATTACATAGCTGGGTCCCCATTACATAGCTGGGTAGCTGGGTCCCCATTACATAGCTGGGTCCCCATTACATAGCTGGGTAGCTGGGTCCCCATTACATAGCTGGGTAGCTGGGTCCCCATTACATAGCTGGGCCCCCATTACATAGCTGGGTCCCCATTACATAGCTGGGTCCCCATTACATAGCTGGGTTCCCATTACATAGCTGGGTCCCCATTACATAGCTGGGTTCCCATTACATAGCTGGGTCCCCATTACATAGCTGGGTCCCCATTACATAGCTGGGTTCCCATTACATAGCTGGGTAGCTGGGTCCCCATTACATAGCTGGGTAGCTGGGTCCCCATTACATAGCTGGGTAGCTGGGTCCCCATTACATAGCTGGGTAGCTGGGTCCCCATTACATAGCTGGGTCTCCATTACATAGCTGGGTAGCTGGGTTCCCATTACATAGCTGGGTAGCTGGGTTCCCATTACATAGCTGGGTAGCTGGGTCCCCACTACATAGCTGGGTAGCTAGGTCTCCACTACATAGCTGGGTAGCTAGGTCCCCACTACATAGCTGGGTAGCTGTGTCCCCACTACATATATGGGTCCCCATTACATAGCTGGGTAGCTGGGTCCCCATTACATAGCTGGGTCCCCATTACAGAGCTGGGTCCCCACTACATAGCTGGGTAGCTGGGTCCCCATTACATAGCTGGGTAGCTAGGTCCCCACTGCATAGCTGGGTAGCTAGGTCACCACTACATAGCTGGGTAGCTGTGTCCCCACTACATATCTGGGTTCCCATTACATAGCTGGGTCCCCACTACATAGCTCGGTAGCTAGGTCACCACTACATAGCTGAGTAGCTGGGTCCCCATTACATAGCAGGGTAGCTGGGAACCCATTACATAGCTGGGTAGCTGGGTCTCCATTACATAGCTGGGTAGCTGGGTCCCCATTACATAGCAGGGTAGCTTGGTCCCCACTACATAGCTGGGTCCCCACTACATTGCTGGGTAGCTGGGTCCCCATTACATAGCTGGGTCCCCACTACATAGCTGGGTAGCTAGGTCACCATTGCATAGCTGGGTAGCTAGGTCACCATTGCATAGCTGGGTCCCCATTACATAGCTGGGTCCCCATTACATAGCTGGGTAGCTGGGTCCCCATTACATAGCTGGGTAGCTGGGTTCCCATTACATAGCTGGTAGCTGGGTCCCCATTACATAGCTGGGTCCCCATTACATAGCTGGGTAGCTGGGTCCCCATTACATAGCTGGGTCCCCATTACATAGCTGGGTAGCTGGGTCCCATTACATAGCTGGGTCCCCATTACATAGCTGGGTAGCTAGGTCCCCATTACATAGCTGGGCCCCCATTACATAGCTGGGTTCCCATTACATAGCTGGGTCCCCATTACATAGCTGGGTCCCATTACATAGCTGGGTTCCCATTACATAGCTGGGTCCCCATTACATAGCTGGGTTCCCATTACATAGCTGGGTCCCCATTACATAGCTGGGTCCCCATTACATAGCTGGGTCCCCATTACATAGCTGGGTCCCCATTACATAGCTGGGTTCCCATTACATAGCTGGGTCCCCATTACATAGCTGGGTAGCTGGGTTCCCATTACATAGCTGGGTAGCTGGGTCCCCATTACATAGCTGGGTAGCTGGGTCTCCATTACATAGCTGGGTCCCCATTACATAGCTGGGTTCCCAGCTGGGTCCCCATTACATAGCTGGGTCCCCATTACATAGCTGGGTTCCCATTACATAGCTGGGTCCCCATTACATAGCTGGGTCCCCATTACATAGCTGGGTCCCCATTACATAGCTGGGTCCCCATTACATAGCTGGGGTCCCATTACATAGCTGGGTCCCCATTACATAGCTGGGTAGCTGGGTCCCATTACATAGCTGGGTAGCTGGGTCCCCATTACATAGCTGGGTAGCTGGGTCTCCATTACATAGCTGGGTCCCCATTACATAGCTGGGTCCCCATTACATAGCTGGGTCCCCATTACATAGCTGGGTTCCCATTACATAGCTGGGTCCCCATTACATAGCAGGGTTCCCATTACATAGCTGGGTCCCCATTACATAGCTGTGTCCCCATTACATAGCTGGGTTCCCATTACATAGCTGGCTAGCTGGGTCCCCATTACATAGCTGGGTAGCTGGGTCCCCATTACATAGCTGGGTAGCTGGGTCCCCATTACATAGCTGGGTCTCCATTACATAGCTGGGTAGCTGGGTTCCCATTACATAGCTGGGTAGCTGGGTTCCCATTACATAGCTGGGTAGCTGGGTCCCCACTACATAGCTGGGTAGCTAGGTCTCCACTACATAGCTGGGTAGCTAGGTCCTCACTACATAGCTGGGTAGCTGTGTCCCCACTACATATCTGGGTCCCCATTACATAGCTGGGTAGCTGGGTCCCCATTACATAGCTGGGTCCCCATTACAGAGCTGGGTCCCCACTACATAGCTGGGTAGCTGGGTCCCCATTACATAGCTGGGTAGCTAGGTCCCCACTGCATAGCTGGGTAGCTAGGTCACCACTACATAGCTGGGTAGCTGTGTCCCCACTACATATCTGGGTTCCCATTACATAGCTGGGTCCCCACTACATAGCTCGGTAGCTAGGTCACCACTACATAGCTGAGTAGCTGGGTCCCCATTACATAGCAGGGTAGCTGTGAACCCATTACATAGCTGGGTAGCTGGGTCTCCATTACATAGCTGGGTAGCTGGGTCCCCATTACATAGCAGGGTAGCTTGGTCCCCACTACATAGCTGGGTCCCCACTACATTGCTGGGTAGCTGGGTCCCCATTACATAGCTGGGTCCCCACTACATAGCTGGGTAGCTAGGTCACCATTGCATAGCTGGGTAGCTAGGTCACCAATGCATAGCTGGGTCCCCATTACATAGCTGGGTCCCCATTACATAGCTGGGTAGCTGGGTCCCCATTACATAGCTGGGTAGCTGGGTTCCCATTACATAGCTGGTAGCTGGGTCCCCATTACATAGCTGGGTCCCCATTACATAGCTGGGTAGCTGGGTCCCCATTACATAGCTGGGTCCCCATTACATAGCTGGGTAGCTGGGTCCCCATTACATAGCTGGGTCCCCATTACATAGCTGGGTAGCTGGGTCCCCATTACATAGCTGGGCCCCCATTACATAGCTGGGTTCCCATTACATAGCTGGGTCCCCATTACATAGCTGGGTCCCCATTACATAGCTGGGTTCCCATTACATAGCTGGGTCCCCATTACATAGCTGGGTCCCCATTACATAGCTGGGTCCCCATTACATAGCTGGGTCCCCATTACAGCTGGGTCCCCATTACATAGCTGGGTTCCCATTACATAGCTGGGTCCCCATTACATAGCTGGGTAGCTGGGTTCCCATTACATAGCTGGGTAGCTGGGTCCCCATTACATAGCTGGGTAGCTGGGTCTCCATTACATAGCTGGGTCCCCATTACATAGCTGGGTTCCCATTACATAGCTGGGTCCCCATTACATAGCTGGGTCCCCATTACATAGCTGGGTTCCCATTACATAGCTGGGTCCCCATTACATAGCTGGGTAGCTGGGTTCCCATTACATAGCTGGGTAGCTGGGTCCCCATTACATAGCTGGGTAGCTGGGTCTCCATTACATAGCTGGGTCCCCATTACATAGCTGGGTCCCCATTACATAGCTGGGTCCCCATTACATAGCTGGGTTCCCATTACATAGCTGGGTCCCCATTACATAGCTGGGTTCCCATTACATAGCTGGGTCCCCATTACATAGCTGGGCCCCCATTACATAGCTGGGTTCCCATTACATAGCTGGGTCCCCATTACATAGCTGGGTCCCCATTACATAGCTGGGTTCCCATTACATAGCTGGGTCCCCATTACATAGCTGGGTTCCCATTACATAGCTGGGTCCCCATTACATAGCTGGGTCCCCATTACATAGCTCGGTCCCCATTACATAGCTGGGTCCCCATTACATAGCTGGGTTCCCATTACATAGCTGGGTCCCCATTACATAGCTGGGTAGCTGGGTTCCCATTACATAGCTGGGTAGCTGGGTCCCCATTACATAGCTGGGTAGCTGGGTCTCCATTACATAGCTGGGTCCCCATTACATAGCTGGGTTCCCATTACATAGCTGGGTCCCCATTACATAGCTGGGTCCCCATTACATAGCTGGGTTCCCATTACATAGCTGGGTCCCCATTACATAGCTGGGTTCCCATTACATAGCTGGGTCCCCATTACATAGCTGGGTCCCCATTACATAGCTGGGTCCCCATTACATAGCTGGGTCCCCATTACATAGCTGGGTTCCCATTACATAGCTGGGTCCCCATTACATAGCTGGGTAGCTGGGTTCCCATTACATAGCTGGGTAGCTGGGTCCCCATTACATAGCTGGGTAGCTGGGTCCCCATTACATAGCTGGGTAGCTGGGTCCCCATTACATAGCTGGGTAGCTGGGTTCCCATTACATAGCTGGGTAGCTGGGTCCCCATTACATAGCTGGGTAGCTGGGTCCCCATTACATAGCTGGGTCCCCATTACATAGCTGGGTAGCTGGGTCCCCATTACATAGCTGCGTATCTGGGTCCCCATTACATAGCTGGGTCCCCATTACATAGCTGGGTAGCTGGGTCCCCATTACATAGCTGGGTCCCCATTACATAGCTGGGTAGCTGGGTCCCCATTACATAGCTGGGTAGCTGGGTCCCCATTACATAGCTGGGCCCCCATTACATAGCTGGGTTCCCATTACATAGCTGGGTCCCCATTACATAGCTGGGTCCCCATTACATAGCTGGGTTCCCATTACATAGCTGGGTCCCCATTACATAGCTGGGTTCCCATTACATAGCTGGGTCCCCATTACATAGCTGGGTCCCCATTACATAGCTGGGTCCCCATTACATAGCTGGGTCCCCATTACAGAGCT
Organism: Oncorhynchus masou masou; assembly: GCF_036934945.1. Taxonomy (NCBI): domain Eukaryota; kingdom Metazoa; phylum Chordata; class Actinopteri; order Salmoniformes; family Salmonidae; genus Oncorhynchus; species Oncorhynchus masou. The sequence goes on along the minus strand of NW_027010733.1, from coordinate 11,574 downwards.
GGGTCCCCACTACATAGCTGGGTCCCCATTACATAGCTGGGTAGCTGGGTCCCCATTACATAGCTGGGTAGCTGGGTTCCCATTACATAGCTGGGTAGCTGGGTCCCCATTACATAGCTGGGTAGCTGGGTCCCCATTACATAGCTGGGTAGCTGGGTTCCCATTACATAGCTGGGTAGCTGGGTCCCCATTACATAGCTGGGTAGCTGGGTCCCCATTACATAGTTGGGTAGCTGGGTCCACATTACATAGCTGGGTAGCTGGGTCCCCATTACATAGCTGGGTAGCTGGGTCCCATTACATAGCTGGGTAGCTAGGTCCCCATTACATATCTGGGTTCCCATTACATAGCTGTGTCCCCATTACATAGCTGGGTAGCTGGGTCCCCATTACATAGCTGGGTAGCTGGGTCCCCACTACATAGCTGGGTAGCTAGGTCTCCACTACATAGCTGGGTAGCTAGGTCCCCACTACATAGCTGGGTAGCTGTGTCCCCACTACATATCTGGGTCCCCATTACATAGCTGGGTAGCTGGGTCCCCATTACATAGCTGGGTCCCCATTACAGAGCTGGGTCCCCAATACATAGCTGGGTAGCTGGGTCCCCATTACATAGCTGGGTAGCTAGGTCCCCACTGCATAGCTGGGTAGCTAGGTCACCACTATATAGCTGGGTCCCCATTACATAGCTGGGTAGCTGGGTTCCCATTACATAGCTGGGTAGCTGGGTCCCCATTACAAAGCTGGGCAGCTGGGTCCCCATTACATAGCTGGGTCCCCATTACATAGCTGGGTAGCTGGGTCCCCATTACATAGTTGGGTAGCTGGGTCCACATTACATAGCTGGGTAGCTGGGTTCCCATTACATATCTGGGTTCCCATTACATAGCTGGGTCCCCACTACATAGCTGGGTAGCTAGGTCACCACTACATAGCTGAGTAGCTGGGTCCCCATTACATAGCAGGGTAGCTGGGAACCCATTACATAGCTGGGTAGCTGGGTCTCCAATACATAGCTGGGTAGCTGGGTCCCCATTACATAGCAGGGTAGCTTGGTCCCCACTACATAGCTGGGTCCCCACTACATTGCTGGGTAGCTGGGTCCCCATTACATAGCTGGGTCCCCACTACATAGCTGGGTAGCTAGGTCACCATTGCATAGCTGGGTAGCTAGGTCACCATTGCATAGCTGGGTCCCCATTACATAGCTGGGTCCCCATTACATAGCTGGGTAGCTGGGTCCCCATTACTTAGCTGGGTAGCTGGGTTCCCATTACATAGCTGGTAGCTGGGTCCCCATTACATAGCTGGGTCCCCATTACATAGCTGGGTAGCTGGGTCCCCATTACATAGCTGGGTCCCCATTACATAGCTGGGTAGCTGGGTCCCCATTACATAGCTGGGCCCCCATTACATAGCTGGGTTCCCATTACATAGCTGGGTCCCCATTACATAGCTGGGTCCCCATTACATAGCTGGGTTCCCATTACATAGCTGGGTCCCCATTACATAGCTGGGTTCCCATTACATAGCTGGGTCCCCATTACATAGCTGGGTCCCCATTACATAGCTGGGTCCCCATTACATAGCTGGGTCCCCATTTCATAGCTGGGTTCCCATTACATAGCTGGGTCCCCATTACATAGCTGGGTAGCTGGGTTCCCATTACATAGCTGGGTAGCTGGGTCCCCATTACATAGCTGGGTAGCTGGGTCCCCATTACATAGCTGGGTAGCTGGGTCCCCATTACATAGCTGGGTAGCTGGGTTCCCATTACATAGCTGGGTAGCTGGGTCCCCATTACATAGCTGGGTAGGTCCCCATTACATAGCTGGGTCCCCATTACATAGCTGGGTAGCTGGGTCCCCATTACATAGCTGGGTATCTGGGTCCCCATTACATAGCTGGGTCCCCATTACATAGCTGGGTAGCTGGGTCCCCATTACATAGCTGGGTCCCCATTACATAGCTGGGTAGCTGGGTCCCCATTACATAGCTGGGTCCCCATTACATAGCTGGGTAGCTGGGTCCCCATTACATAGCTGGGCCCCCATTACATAGCTGGGTTCCCATTACATAGCTTGGTCCCCATTACATAGCTGGGTCCCCATTACATAGCTGGGTTCCCATTACATAGCTGGGTCCCCATTACATAGCTGGGTTCCCATTACATAGCTGGGTCCCCATTACATAGCTGGGTCCCCATTACATAGCTGGGTCCCCATTACATAGCTGGGTCCCCACTACATTGCTGGGTAGTTGGGTTCCCATTACATAGTTGGGTAGCTGGGTCCCCATTACATAGCTGGGTAGCTGGGTCCCCATTACATAGCTGGGTAGCTGGGTCCCCATTACATAGCTGGGTAGCTGGGTTCCCATTACATAGCTGGGTAGCTGGGTCCCCATTACATAGCTGGGTAGCTGGGTCCCCATTACATAGCTGGGTCCCCATTACATAGCTGGGTAGCTGGGTCCCCATTACATAGTTGGGTAGCTGGGTCCACATTACATAGCTGGGTAGCTGGGTTCCCATTACATAGCTGGGTAGCTGGGTCCCCATTACATAGCTGGGTAGCTAGGTCCCCATTACATATCTGGGTTCCCATTACATAGCTGTGTCCCCATTACATAGCTGGGTAGCTGGGTCCACATTACATAGCTGGGTAGCTGGGTCCCCACTACATAGCTGGGTAGCTAGGTCTCCACTACATAGCTGGGTAGCTAGGTCCCCACTACATAGCTGGGTAGCTGTGTCCCCACTACATATCTGGGTCCCCATTACATAGCTGGGTAGCTGGGTCCCATTACATAGCTGGGTCCCCATTACAGAGCTGGGTCCCCACTACATAGCTGGGTCCCCATTACATAGCTGGGTAGCTAGGTCCCCACTGCATAGCTGGGTAGCTAGGTCACCACTATATAGCTGGGTCCCCATTACATAGCTGGGTAGCTGGGTTCCCATTACATAGCTGGGTCCCCATTACAAAGCTGGGCAGCTGGGTCCCCATTACATAGCTGGGTCCCCATTACATAGCTGGGTAGCTGGGTCCCCATTACATAGTTGGGTAGCTGGGTCCACATTACATAGCTGGGTAGCTGGGTCCCCATTACATAGCTGGGTCCCCATTACATAGCTGGGTAGCTGGGTCCCCATTACATAGCTGGGTCCCCATTACATAGCTGGGTAGCTGGGTCCCCATTACATAGCTGGGCCCCCATTACATAGCTGGGTTCCCATTACATAGCTGGGTCCCCATTACATAGCTGGGTCCCCATTACATAGCTGGGTTCCCATTACATAGCTGGGTCCCCATTACATAGCTGGGTTCCCATTACATAGCTGGGTCCCCATTACATAGCTGGGTCCCCATTACATAGCTGGGTCCCCATTACATAGCTGGGTCCCCACTACATTGCTGGGTAGTTGGGTTCCCATTACATAGCTGGGTAGCTGGGTCCCCATTACATAGCTGGGTAGCTGGGTCCCCATTACATAGCTGGGTAGCTGGGTCCCCATTACATAGCTGGGTAGCTGGGTTCCCATTACATAGCTGGGTAGCTGGGTCCCCATTACATAGCTGGGTAGCTGGGTCCCATTACATAGCTGGGTCCCCATTACATAGCTGGGTAGCTGGGTCCCCATTACATAGTTGGGTAGCTGGGTCCACATTACATAGCTGGGTAGCTGGGTTCCCATTACATAGCTGGGTAGCTGGGTCCCCATTACATAGCTGGGTAGCTAGGTCCCCATTACATATCTGGGTTCCCATTACATAGCTGTGTCCCCATTACATAGCTGGGTAGCTGGGTCCACATTACATAGCTGGGTAGCTGGGTCCCCACTACATAGCTGGGTAGCTAGGTCCCCACTACATAGCTGGGTAGCTGTGTCCCCACTACATATCTGGGTCCCCATTACATAGCTGGGTAGCCCCCATTACATAGCTGGGTCCCCATTACAGAGCTGGGTCCCCACTACATAGCTGGGTCCCCATTACATAGCTGGGTAGCTAGGTCCCCACTGCATAGCTGGGTAGCTAGGTCACCACTATATAGCTGGGTCCCCATTACATAGCTGGGTAGCTGGGTTCCCATTACATAGCTGGGTCCCCATTACAAAGCTGGGCAGCTGGGTCCCCATTACATAGCTGGGTCCCCATTACATAGCTGGGTAGCTGGGTCCCCATTACATAGTTGGGTAGCTGGGTCCACATTACATAGCTGGGTAGCTGGGTCCCCATTACATAGCTGGGTAGCTGGGTCCCCATTACATAGCTGGGTAGCTAGGTCCCCATTACATATCTGGGTTCCCATTACATAGCTGTGTCCCCATTACATAGCTGGGTAGCTGGGTCCCCATTACATAGCTGGGTCCCCATTACATAGCTGGGTAGCTTGGTCCCCACTACATAGCTGGGTCCCCACTACATTGCTGGGTAGTTGGGTTCCCATTACATAGCTGGGTAGCTGGGTCCCCATTACATAGCTGGGTAGCTGGGTCCCCATTACATAGCTGGGTAGCTGGGTCCCCATTACATAGCTGGGTAGCTGGGTTCCCATTACATAGCTGGGTAGCTGGGTCCCCATTACATAGCTGGGTAGCTGGGTCCCCATTACATAGCTGGGTCCCCATTACATAGCTGGGTAGCTGGGTCCCCATTACATAGTTGGGTAGCTGGGTCCACATTACATAGCTGGGTAGCTGGGTTCCATTTACATAGCTGGGTAGCTGGGTCCCCATTACATAGCTGGGTAGCTAGGTCCCCATTACATATCTGGGTTCCCATTACATAGCTGTGTCCCCATTACATAGCTGGGTAGCTGGGTCCACATTACATAGCTGGGTAGCTGGGTCCCCACTACATAGCTGGGTAGCTAGGTCTCCACTACATAGCTGGGTAGCTAGGTCCCCACTACATAGCTGGGTAGCTGTGTCCCCACTACATATCTGGGTCCCCATTACATAGCTGGGTAGCTGGGTCCCCATTACATAGCTGGGTCCCCATTACAGAGCTGGGTCCCCACTACATAGCTGGGTCCCCATTACATAGCTGGGTAGCTAGGTCCCCACTGCATAGCTGGGTAGCTAGGTCACCACTATATAGCTGGGTCCCCATTACATAGCTGGGTAGCTGGGTTCCCATTACATAGCTGGGTCCCCATTACAAAGCTGGGCAGCTGGGTCCCCATTACATAGCTGGGTCCCCATTACATAGCTGGGTAGCTGGGTCCCCATTACATAGTTGGGTAGCTGGGTCCACATTACATAGCTGGGTAGCTGGGTCCTCATTACATAGCTGGGTAGCTGGGTCCCCATTACATAGCTGGGTAGCTAGGTCCCCATTACATATCTGGGTTCCCATTACATAGCTGTGTCCCCATTACATAGCTGGGTAGCTGGGTCCCCATTACATAGCTGGGTCCCCATTACATAGCTGGGTACCTTGGTCCCCACTACATAGCTGGGTCCCCACTACATAGCTGGGTAGCTAGGTCACCATTGCATAGCTGGGTAGCTAGGTCACCATTGCATAGCTGGGTCCCCATTACATAGCTGGGTCCCCATTACATAGCTGGGTAGCTGGGTCCCCATTACATAGCTGGGTAGCTGGGTTCCCATTACATAGCTGGTAGCTGGGTCCCCATTACATAGCTGGGTCCCCATTACATAGCTGGGTAGCTGGGTCCCCATTACATAGCTGGGTCCCCATTACATAGCTGGGTAGCTGGGTCCACATTACATAGCTGGGTAGCTGGGTTCCCATTACATAGCTGGGTAGCTGGGTCCCCATTACATAGCTGGGTAGCTAGGTCCCCATTACATATCTGGGTTCCCATTACATAGCTGTGTCCCCATTACATAGCTGGGTAGCTGGGTCCACATTACATAGCTGGGTAGCTGGGTCCCACTACATAGCTGGGTAGCTAGGTCCCCACTACATAGCTGGGCTAGGTCCCCACTACATAGCTGGGTAGCTGTGTCCCCACTACATATCTGGGTCCCCATTACATAGCTGGGTAGCTGGGTCCCCATTACATAGCTGGGTCCCCATTACAGAGCTGGGTCCCCACTACTTAGCTGGGACCCCATTACATAGCTGGGTAGCTAGGTCCCCACTGCATAGCTGGGTAGCTAGGTCACCACTATATAGCTGGGTCCCCATTACATAGCTGGGTTCCCATTACATAGCTGGGTCCCCATTACAAAGCTGGGCAGCTGGGTCCCCATTACATAGCTGGGTCCCCATTACATAGCTGGGTAGCTGGGTCCCCATTACATAGTTGGGTAGCTGGGTCCACATTACATAGCTGGGTAGCTGGGTCCCCATTACATAGCTGGGTCCCCATTACATAGCTGGGTAGCTGGGTCCCCATTACATAGCTGGGTCCCCATTACATAGCTGGGTAGCTGGGTCCCCATTACATAGCTCCCCATTACATAGCTGGGTTCCCATTACATAGCTGGGTCCCCATTACATAGCTGGGTCCCCCATTACATAGCTGGGTTCCAATTACATAGCTGGGTCCCCATTACATAGCTGGGTTCCCATTACATAGGGTCTTGGGTCCCATTACATAGCTGGGTCCCCATTACATAGCTGGGTCCCCACTACATTGCTGGGTAGTTGGGTTCCCATTACATAGCTGGGTAGCTGGGTCCCCATTACATAGCTGGGTAGCTGGGTCCCCATTACATAGCTGGGTAGCTGGGTCCCCATTACATAGCTGGGTAGCTGGGTTCCCATTACATAGCTGGGTAGCTGGGTCCCCATTACATAGCTGGGTAGCTGGGTCCCCATTACATAGCTGGGTCCCCATTACATAGCTGGGTAGCTGGGTCCCCATTACATAGTTGGGTAGCTGGGTCCACATTACATAGCTGGGTAGCTGGGTTCCCATTACATAGCTGGGTAGCTGGGTCCCATTACATAGCTGGGTAGCTAGGTCCCCATTACATATCTGGGTTCCCATTACATAGCTGTGTCCCCATTACATAGCTGGGTAGCTGGGTCCACATTACATAGCTGGGTAGCTGGGTCCCCACTACATAGCTGGGTAGCTAGGTCTCCACTACATAGCTGGGTAGCTAGGTCCCCACTACATAGCTGGGTAGCTGTGTCCCCACTACATATCTGGGTCCCCATTACATAGCTGGGTAGCTGGGTCCCCATTACATAGCTGGGTCCCCATTACAGAGCTGGGTCCCCACTACATAGCTGGGTCCCCATTACATAGCTGGGTAGCTAGGTCCCCACTGCATAGTTGGGTAGCTAGGTCACCACTATATAGCTGGGTACCCATTACATAGCTGGGTAAAGGTTCCCATTACATAGCTGGGTCCCCATTACAAAGCTGGGCAGCTGGGTCCCCATTACATAGCTGGGTCCCCATTACATAGCTGGGTAGCTGGGTCCCCATTACATAGTTGGGTAGCTGGGTCCACATTACATAGCTGGGTAGCTGGGTCCCCATTACATAGCTGGGTAGCTGGGTCCCCATTACATAGCTGGGTAGCTAGGTCCCCATTACATATCTGGGTTCCCATTACATAGCTGTGTCCCCATTACATAGCTGGGTAGCTGGGTCCCCATTACATAGCTGGGTCCCCATTACATAGCTGGGTAGCTTGGTCCCACTACATAGCTGGGTCCCCACTACATTGCTGGGTAGTTGGGTTCCCATTACATAGTTGCAGCTGTCCCCATTACATAGCTGGGTAGCTGGGTCCCCATTACATAGCTGGGTAGCTGGGTCCCCATTACATAGCTGGGTAGCTGGGTTCCCATTACATAGCTGGGTAGCTGGGTCCCCATTACATAGCTGGGTAGCTGGGTCCCCATTGGCATAGCTGGGTCCCCATTACAGCTGGGTAGCTGGGTCCCCATTACATAGTTGGGTAGCTGGGTCCACATTACATAGCTGGGTAGCTGGGTTCCCATTACATAGCTGGGTAGCTGGGTCCCCATTACATAGCTGGGTAGCTAGGTCCCCATTACTTATCTGGGTTCCCATTACATAGCTGTGTCCCCATTACATAGCTGGGTAGCTGGGTCCACATTACATAGCTGGGTAGCTGGGTCCCACTGCATAGCTGGGTAGCTAGGTCTCCACTACATAGCTGGGTAGCTAGGTCCCCACTACATAGCTGGGTAGCTGTGTCCCCACTACATATCTGGGTCCCCATTACATAGCTGGGTAGCTGGGTCCCCATTACATAGCTGGGTCCCCATTACAGAGCTGGGTCCCCACTACATAGCTGGGTCCCCATTACATAGCTGGGTAGCTAGGTCCCCACTGCATAGCTGGGTAGCTAGGTCACCACTATATAGCTGGGTCCCCATTACATAGCTGGGTAGCTGGGTTCCCATTACATAGCTGGGTCCCCATTACAAAGCTGGGCAGCTGGGTCCCCATTACATAGCTGGGTCCCCATTACATAGCTGGGTAGCTGGGTCCCCATTACATAGTTGGGTAGCTGGGTCCACATTACATAGCTGGGTAGCTGGGTCCTCATTACATAGCTGGGTAGCTGGGTCCCCATTACATAGCTGGGTAGCTAGGTCCCCATTACATATCTGGGTTCCCATTACATAGCTGTGTCCCCATTACATAGCTGGGTAGCTGGGTCCCCATTACATAGCTGGGTCCCATTACATAGCTGGGTACCTTGGTCCCCACTACAGCGGGGTCCCCACTACATAGCTGGGTAGCTAGGTCACCATTGCATAGCTGGGTAGCTAGGTCACCATTGCATAGCTGGGTCCCATTACATAGCTGGGTCCCCATTACATAGCTGGGTAGCTGGTCCCCATTACATAGCTGGGTAGCTGGGTTCCCATTACATAGCTGGTAGCTGGGTCCCCATTACATAGCTGGGTCCCCATTACATAGCTGGGTAGCTGGGTCCCATTACATGGCTGGGTCCCCATTACATAGCTGGGTAGCTGGGTCCCCATTACATAGCTGGGCCCCCATTACATAGCTGGGTTCCCATTACATATCTGGGTCCCCATTACATAGCTGGGTCCCCATTACATAGCTGGGTTCCCATTACATAGCTGGGTCCCCATTACAGCTGGGTTCCCATTACATAGCTGGGTCCCCATTACATAGCTGGGTCCCCATTACATAGCTGGGTCCCCATTACATAGCTGGGTTCCCATTACATAGCTGGGTCCCCATTACATTGCTGGGTAGTTGGGTTCCCATTACATAGCTGGGTAGCTGGGTCCCCATTACATAGCTGGGTAGCTGGGTCCCCATTACATAGCTGGGTCCCCATTACATAGCTGGGTAGCTGGGTTCCCATTACATAGCTGGGTAGCTGGGTCCCCATTACATAGCTGGGTAGCTGGGTCCCCATTACATAGCTGGGTAGCTGGGTCCCCATTACATAGCTGGGTCCCCATTACATAGCTGGGTAGCTGGGTCCCCATTACATAGTTGGGGTATCTGGGTCCCCATTACATAGCTGGGTCCCCATTACATAGCTGGGTAGCTGGGTCCCCATTACATAGTTGGGTCCCCATTACATAAGCAAAAGGTCCACATTACATAGCTGGGTCCCCATTACATAGCTGGGTAGCTGGGTCCCCATTACATAGCTAGGCCCCCATTACATAGCTGGGTTCCCATTACATAGCTTGGTCCCCATTACATAGCTGGGTCCCATTACATAGCTGGGTTCCCATTACATAGCTGGGTCCCCATTACATAGCTGGGTTCCCATTACATAGCTGGGTCCCCATTACATAGCTGGGTCCCCATTTACATAGCTGGGTCCCCATTACATAGCTGGGTCCCCATTACATAGCTGGGTTCCCATTACTTAGCTGGGTCCCCATTACATTGCTGGGTAGTTGGGTTCCCATTACATAGCTGGGTAGCTGGGTCCCATTACATAGCTGGGTAGCTGGGTCCCCATTACATAGCTGGGTAGCTGGGTCCCCATTACATAGCTGGGTAAGCTGGGTTCCCATTACATAGCTGGGTAGCTGGGTCCCCATTACATAGCTGGGTAGCTGGGTCCCCATTACATAGCTGGGTAGCTGGGTCCCCATTACATAGCTGGGTAGCTGGGTCCCCATTACATAGCTGGGTCCCCATTACATAGCTGGGTAGCTGGGTTCCCATTACATAGCTGGGTAGCTGGGTCCCCATTACAAAGCTGGGGAGCTGGGTCCCCATTACATAGCTGGGTGCCCATTACATAGCTGGGTAGCTGGGTCCCCATTACATTGTTGGGTAGCTGGGTCCACATTACATAGCTGGGTAGCTGGGTCCCCATTACATAGCTGGGTAGCTGGGTCCCCATTACATAGCTGGGTAGCTAGGTCCCCATTACATATCTGGGTTCCCCATTACATAGCTGGGTAAAGGGTCCCCATTACATAGCTGGGTAGCTGGGTCCCCACTACATAGCTGGGTAGCTAGGTCTCCACTACATAGCTGGGTAGCTAGGTCCCCACTACATAGCTGGGTAGCTGTGTCCCCACTACATATCTGGGTCCCCATTACATAGCTGGGTAGCTGGGTCCCCATTACATAGCTGGGTCCCCATTACAGAGCTGGGTCCCCACTACATAGCTGGGTAGCTGGGTCCCCATTACATAGCTGGGTAGCTGGGTCCCCACTACATAGCTGGGTAGCTAGGTCACCACTACATAGCTGGGTAGCTAGGTCACCACTACATAGCTGGGTAGCTGTGTCCCCACTACATATCTGGGTTCCCATTACATAGCTGGGTCCCCACTACATAGCTGGGTAGCTAGGTCACCACTACATAGCTGAGTAGCTGGGTCCCCATTACATAGCAGGGTAGCTGGGTCCCCATTACATAGCTGGGTTGCTGGGTCTCCATTACATAGCTGGGTAGCTGGGTCCCCATTACATAGCAGGGTAGCTGGGTCCCCACTACATAGCTGGGTCCCCACTACATAGCTGGGTAGCTGGGTCCCCATTACATAGCTGGGTCCCCACTACATAGCTGGGTAGCTAGTTCACCATTGCATAGCTGGGTAGCTAGGTCACCATTGCATAGCTGGGTCCCCATTACATAGCTGGGTCCCCATTACATAGCTGGGTAGCTGGGTCCCCATTACATAGCTGGGTAGCTGGGTCCCCATTACATAGCTGGGTAGCTGGGTTCCCATTACATAGCTGGGTCCCCACTACATAGCTGGGTATCTTGTTCCCCATTACATAGCTGGTAGCTGGGTCCCCATTACATAGCTGGGTCCCCATTGCATAGCTGGGTTCCCATTACATAGCTGGGCCCCCATTACATAGCTGGGTTCCCGTACAGCTGGGTCCCCATTACATAGCTGGGTCCCCATTACATAGCTGGGTTCCCATTACATAGCTGGGTCCCCATTACATAGCTGGGTTCCCCCCATTACATAGCTGGGTCCCCATTACATAGCTGGGTAGCTGGGTCCCCATTACATAGCTGGGTCCCCATTACATAGTTGGGGTAGCTGGGTCCCCATTACATAGCTGGGTCCCCATTACATAGCTGGGTAGCTGGGTCCCATTACATAGCTGGGTAGCTGGGTCCCCATTACATAGCTGGGT
>NW_027010732.1:0-29091 GCF_036934945.1 Oncorhynchus masou masou | reverse complement strand
CTAGAGCCAGTACAGTACAGTACATACTGACTAACTAGAGCCAGTACAATACAGTACAGACTAACATACAGTACAGTACATACTGACTAACTAGAGCCAGTACAGTACATACTGACTAACTAGAGCCAGTACAGTACAGTACAGTAATACTGACTAACTAGAGCCAGTACAGTACAGTACAGTAATACTGACTAACTAGAGCCAGTACAGTACATACTGACTAACTAGAGCCAGTACAGTACAGTAACAGTACGTACTACAGTAATACTGACTAACTAGAGCCAGTACAGCAGTACAGTACAGTACATACTGACTAACTAGAGCCAGTACAGTACAGACTACAGTACATACTGACTAACTAGAGCCAGTACAGTACAGTAATACTGACTAACTAGAGCCAGTACAGTACAGTACAGTAATACTGACTAACTAGAGTCAGTACAGTACAGTAATACTGACTAACTAGAGCCAGTACAGTATAATACATACTGACTAACTAGAGCCAGTACAGTACAGTACATACTGACTAACTAGAGCTAGTACAGTATAATACATACTGACTAACTAGAGCCAGTACAGTACAGACTACAGTATAGTACATACTGACTAACTAGAGCCAGTACAGTACAGTACATACTGACTAACTAGAGCCAGTACAGTACAGTACAGTACATACTGACTAACTAGAGCAGTACAGGATAGTACAGTATAGTATATACTGACTGACTAGAGCCAGTACAGTACAGTACAGTATAACTAGTACATACTGATTAACTAGAGCTTGACTACAGTACAGTACAGTGCAGTATAGTACATACTGACTAACTAGAGCCAGTACAGTACAGTACAGTAATACTGACTAACTAGAGCCAGTACAGTACAGTACAGTAATACTGACTAACTAGAGCCAGAACAGTATAATACATACTGACTAACTAGAGCCAGTACAGTATAATACATACTGACTAACTAGAGCCAGTACAGTACAGTACATACTGACTAACTAGAGCCAGTACAGTACAGTATAGTACATACTGACTAACTAGAGCCAGTACAGTACAGTACAGTACAGTACATACTGACTAACTAGAGCTAGTACAGTATAATACATACTGACTAACTAGAGCCAGTACAGTACAGTACAGTATAGTACATACTGACTAACTAGAGCCAGTACAGTACAGTACAGTACATACTGACTAACTAGAGCTAGTACAGTATAATACATACTGACTAACTAGAGCCAGTACAGTACAGTACAGTATAGTACATACTGACTAACTAGAGCCAGTACAGTACAGTACAGTACTTACTGACTAACTAGAGCTAGTACAGTATAATACATACTGACTAACTAGAGCCAGTACAGTACAGTATAGTACATACTGACTAACTAGAGCCAGTACAGTACAGTACAGTACATACTGACTAACTAGAGCTAGTACAGTATAATACATACTGACTAACTAGAGCCAGTACAGTACAGTACAGTATAGTACATACTGACTAACTAGAGCCAGTACAGTACAGTACAGTACTTACTGACTAACTAGAGCTAGTACAGTATAATACATACTGACTAACTAGAGCCAGTACAGTACAGTATAGTACATACTGACTAACTAGAGCCAGTACAGTACAGTACATACGGACTAACTAGAGCCAGTACAATACAGTACAGTACATACTGACTAACTAGAGCCAGTACAGTACATACTGACTAACTAGAGCCAGTACAGTACAGTACAGTAATACTGACTAACTAGAGCCAGTACAGTACAGTACATACTGACTAACTAGAGCCAGTACAGTACAGTAATACTGACTAACTAGAGCCAGTACAGTACAGTACAGTAATACTGACTAACTAGAGTCAGTACAGTACAGTAATACTGACTAACTAGAGCCAGTACAGTATAATACATACTGACTAACTAGAGCCAGTACAGTACAGTACATACTGACTAACTAGAGCTAGTACAGTATAATACATACTGACTAACTAGAGCCAGTACAGTACAGTACAGTATAGTACATACTGACTAACTAGAGCCAGTACAGTACAGTACATACGGACTAACTAGAGCCAGTACAATACAGTACAGTACATACTGACTAACTAGAGCAGTACAGGATAGTACAGTATAGTATATACTGACTGACTAGAGCAGTACAGTACAGTACAGTATAGTACATACTGATTAACTAGAGCTTGTACAGTACAGTACAGTGCAGTATAGTACATACTGACTAACTAGAGCGAGTACAGTACAGTATAGTACATACTGACTAACTAGAGCCAGTACAGTACAGTACAGTAATACTGACTAACTAGAGCCAGAACAGTATAATACATACTGACTAACTAGAGCCAGTACAGTATAATACATACTGACTAACTAGAGCCAGTACAGTACAGTACATACTGACTAACTAGAGCCAGTACAGTACAGTATAGTACATACTGACTAACTAGAGCCAGTACAGTACAGTACAGTACAGTACATACTGACTAACTAGAGCTAGTACAGTATAATACATACTGACTAACTAGAGCCAGTACAGTACAGTACAGTATAGTACATACTGACTAACTAGAGCCAGTACAGTACAGTACAGTACATACTGACTAACTAGAGCTAGTACAGTATAATACATACTGACTAACTAGAGCCAGTACAGTACAGTACAGTATAGTACATACTGACTAACTAGAGCCAGTACAGTACAGTACAGTACTTACTGACTAACTAGAGCTAGTACAGTATAATACATACTGACTAACTAGAGCCAGTACAGTACAGTATAGTACATACTGACTAACTAGAGCCAGTACAGTACAGTACAGTACATACTGACTAACTAGAGCTAGTACAGTATAATACATACTGACTAACTAGAGCCAGTACAGTACAGTACAGTATAGTACATACTGACTAACTAGAGCCAGTACAGTACAGTACAGTACTTACTGACTAACTAGAGCTAGTACAGTATAATACATACTGACTAACTAGAGCCAGTACAGTACAGTATAGTACATACTGACTAACTAGAGCCAGTACAGTACAGTACATACGGACTAACTAGAGCCAGTACAATACAGTACAGTACATACTGACTAACTAGAGCCAGTACAGTACATACTGACTAACTAGAGCCAGTACAGTACAGTACAGTAATACTGACTAACTAGAGCCAGTACAGTACAGTACAGTACATACTGACTAACTAGAGCCAGTACAGTACAGTACAGTACATACTGACTAACTAGAGCCAGTACAGTACATACTGACTAACTAGAGCCAGTACAGTACAGTACGTAGTACTGACTAACTAGAGCCAGTACAGTACAGTACAGTAATACTGACTAACTAGAGCCAGTACAGTACAGTACATACTGACTAACTAGAGCCAGTACAGTACAGTACAGTAATACTGACTAAGTAGAGCCAGTACAGTACAGTACAGTACATTCCTGATGGAACTCCAGCCCACTGAAAATAAATGACACAGACTCAGCAGATGAACTAACTAGAGTACAGTACAGCCAGTACAGTACAGTACAGTACATACTGACTAACTAGAGCCAGTACAGTACAGTAATACTGACTAACTAGAGCCAGTACAGTACAGTACAGTAATAATGACTAACTAGAGCCAGTACAGTACATACTGACTAACTAGAGCCAGTACAGTACAGTACAGTAATACTGACTAACTAGAGCCAGTACAGTACAGTACAGTAATACTGACTAACTAGAGCCAGAACAGTATAATACATACTGACTAACTAGAGCCAGTACAGTATAATACATACTGACTAACTTGAGCCAGTACAGTACAGTACATACTGACTAACTAGAGCCAGTACAGTACAGTATAGTACATACTGACTAACTAGAGCCAGTACAGTACAGTACAGTACATACTGACTAACTAGAGCTAGTACAGTATAATACATACTGACTAACTAGAGCCAGTACAGTACAGTATAGTACATACTGACTAACTAGAGCCAGTACAGTACAGTACATACGGACTAACTAGAGCCAGTACAATACAGTACAGTACATACTGACTAACTAGAGCCAGTACAGTACATACTGACTAACTAGAGCCAGTACAGTACAGTACAGTAATACTGACTAACTAGAGCCAGTACAGTACAGTACAGTAATACTGACTAACTAGAGCCAGTACAGTACAGTACAGTACATACTGACTAACTAGAGCCAGTACAGTACATACTGACTAACTAGAGCCAGTACAGTACAGTACAGTACGTACTGACTAACTAGAGCCAGTACAGTACAGTACAGTAATACTGACTAACTAGAGCCAGTACAGTACAGTACATACTGACTAACTAGAGCCAGTACAGTACAGTAATACTGACAAACTAGAGCCAGTACAGTACAGTACAGTAATACTGACTAACTAGAGTCAGTACAGTACAGTAATACTGACTAACTAGAGCCAGTACAGTATAATACATACTGACTAACTAGAGCCAGTACAGTACAGTACAGTAATACTGACTAACTAGAGCCAGTACAGTACAGTACAGTACATACTGACTAACTAGAGCCAGTACAGTACATACTGACTAACTAGAGCCAGTACAGTACAGTACGTACTGACTAACTAGAGCCAGTACAGTACAGTACAGTAATACTGACTAACTAGAGCCAGTACAGTACAGTACATACTGACTAACTAGAGCCAGTACAGTACAGTACAGTAATACTGACTAACTAGAGCCAGTACAGTACAGTACAGTAATAATGACTAACTAGAGCCAGTACAGTACATACTGACTAACTAGAGCCAGTACAGTACAGTACAGTAATACTGACTAACTAGAGCCAGTACAGTACAGTACAGTAATACTGACTAACTAGAGCCAGAACAGTATAATACATACTGACTAACTAGAGCCAGTACAGTATAATACATACTGACTAACTAGAGCCAGTACAGTACAGTACATACTGACTAACTAGAGCCAGTACAGTACAGTATAGTACATACTGACTAACTAGAGCCAGTACAGTACAGTACAGTACATACTGACTAACTAGAGCTAGTACAGTATAATACATACTGACTAACTAGAGCCAGTACAGTACAGTACAGTATAGTACATACTGACTAACTAGAGCCAGTACAGTACAGTACAGTACTTACTGACTAACTAGAGCTAGTACAGTATAATACATACTGACTAACTAGAGCCAGTACAGTACAGTATAGTACATACTGACTAACTAGAGCCAGTACAGTACAGTACAGTACATACTGACTAACTAGAGCTAGTACAGTATAATACATACTGACTAACTAGAGCCAGTACAGTACAGTACAGTATAGTACATACTGACTAACTAGAGCCAGTACAGTACAGTACAGTACTTACTGACTAACTAGAGCTAGTACAGTATAATACATACTGACTAACTAGAGCCAGTACAGTACAGTATAGTACATACTGACTAACTAGAGCCAGTACAGTACAGTACATACGGACTAACTAGAGCCAGTACAATACAGTACAGTACATACTGACTAACTAGAGCCAGTACAGTACATACTGACTAACTAGAGCCAGTACAGTACAGTACAGTAATACTGACTAACTAGAGCCAGTACAGTACAGTACAGTACATACTGACTAACTAGAGCCAGTACAGTACAGTACAGTACATACTGACTAACTAGAGCCAGTACAGTACATACTGACTAACTAGAGCCAGTACAGTACAGTACGTACTGACTAACTAGAGCCAGTACAGTACAGTACAGTAATACTGACTAACTAGAGCCAGTACAGTACAGTACATACTGACTAACTAGAGCCAGTACAGTACAGTACAGTAATACTGACTAAGTAGAGCCAGTACAGTACAGTACAGTACATTCCTGATGGAACTCCAGCCCACTGAAAATAAATGACACAGACTCAGCAGATGAACTAACTAGAGTACAGTACAGCCAGTACAGTACAGTACAGTACATACTGACTAACTAGAGCCAGTACAGTACAGTAATACTGACTAACTAGAGCCAGTACAGTACAGTACAGTAATAATGACTAACTAGAGCCAGTACAGTACATACTGACTAACTAGAGCCAGTACAGTACAGTACAGTAATACTGACTAACTAGAGCCAGTACAGTACAGTACAGTAATACTGACTAACTAGAGCCAGAACAGTATAATACATACTGACTAACTAGAGCCAGTACAGTATAATACATACTGACTAACTTGAGCCAGTACAGTACAGTACATACTGACTAACTAGAGCCAGTACAGTACAGTATAGTACATACTGACTAACTAGAGCCAGTACAGTACAGTACAGTACATACTGACTAACTAGAGCTAGTACAGTATAATACATACTGACTAACTAGAGCCAGTACAGTACAGTATAGTACATACTGACTAACTAGAGCCAGTACAGTACAGTACATACGGACTAACTAGAGCCAGTACAATACAGTACAGTACATACTGACTAACTAGAGCCAGTACAGTACATACTGACTAACTAGAGCCAGTACAGTACAGTACAGTAATACTGACTAACTAGAGCCAGTACAGTACAGTACAGTAATACTGACTAACTAGAGCCAGT
Source organism: Oncorhynchus masou masou (assembly GCF_036934945.1). Taxonomy (NCBI): domain Eukaryota; kingdom Metazoa; phylum Chordata; class Actinopteri; order Salmoniformes; family Salmonidae; genus Oncorhynchus; species Oncorhynchus masou. The sequence continues at coordinate 22,446 of NW_027010732.1, read as the reverse complement.
ACAGTACAGTACAGTACATACTGACTAACTAGAGCCAGTACAGTACATACTGACTAACTAGAGCCAGTACAGTACAGTACAGTACGTACTGACTAACTAGAGCCAGTACAGTACAGTACAGTAATACTGACTAACTAGAGCCAGTACAGTACAGTACATACTGACTAACTAGAGCCAGTACAGTACAGTAATACTGACAAACTAGAGCCAGTACAGTACAGTACAGTAATACTGACTAACTAGAGTCAGTACAGTACAGTAATACTGACTAACTAGAGCCAGTACAGTATAATACATACTGACTAACTAGAGCCAGTACAGTACAGTACAGTAATACTGACTAACTAGAGCCAGTACAGTACAGTACAGTACATACTGACTAACTAGAGCCAGTACAGTACATACTGACTAACTAGAGCCAGTACAGTACAGTACGTACTGACTAACTAGAGCCAGTACAGTACAGTACAGTAATACTGACTAACTAGAGCCAGTACAGTACAGTACATACTGACTAACTAGAGCCAGTACAGTACAGTACAGTAATACTGACTAACTAGAGCCAGTACAGTACAGTACAGTAATAATGACTAACTAGAGCCAGAACAGTACATACTGACTAACTAGAGCCAGTACAGTACAGTACAGTAATACTGACTAACTAGAGCCAGTACAGTACAGTACAGTAATACTGACTAACTAGAGCCAGAACAGTATAATACATACTGACTAACTAGAGCCAGTACAGTATAATACATACTGACTAACTAGAGCCAGTACAGTACAGTACATACTGACTAACTAGAGCCAGTACAGTACAGTATAGTACATACTGACTAACTAGAGCCAGTACAGTACAGTACAGTACATACTGACTAACTAGAGCTAGTACAGTATAATACATACTGACTAACTAGAGCCAGTACAGTACAGTATAGTACATACTGACTAACTAGAGCCAGTACAGTACAGTACATACGGACTAACTAGAGCCAGTACAATACAGTACAGTACATACTGACTAACTAGAGCCAGTACAGTACATACTGACTAACTAGAGCCAGTACAGTACAGTACAGTAATACTGACTAACTAGAGCCAGTACAGTACAGTACAGTAATACTGACTAACTAGAGCCAGTACAGTACATACTGACTAACTAGAGCCAGTACAGTACAGTACAGTACGTACTGACTAACTAGAGCCAGTACAGTACAGTACAGTAATACTGACTAACTAGAGCCAGTACAGTACAGTACATACTGACTAACTAGAGCCAGTACAGTACAGTAATACTGACTAACTAGAGCCAGTACAGTACAGTACAGTAATACTGACTAACTAGAGTCAGTACAGTACAGTAATACTGACTAACTAGAGCCAGTACAGTATAATACATACTGACTAACTAGAGCCAGTACAGTACAGTACATACTGACTAACTAGAGCTAGTACAGTATAATACATACTGACTAACTAGAGCCAGTACAGTACAGTACAGTAATACTGACTAACTAGAGCCAGTACAGTACAGTACAGTAATACTGACTAACTAGAGCCAGAACAGTATAATACATACTGACTAACTAGAGCCAGTACAGTATAATACATACTGACTAACTAGAGCCAGTACAGTACAGTACATACTGACTAACTAGAGCCAGTACAGTACAGTATAGTACATACTGACTAACTAGAGCCAGTACAGTACAGTACAGTACATACTGACTAACTAGAGCTAGTACAGTATAATACATACTGACTAACTAGAGCCAGTACAGTACAGTATAGTACATACTGACTAACTAGAGCCAGTACAGTACAGTACATACGGACTAACTAGAGCCAGTACAATACAGTACAGTACATACTGACTAACTAGAGCCAGTACAGTACATACTGACTAACTAGAGCCAGTACAGTACAGTACAGTAATACTGACTAACTAGAGCCAGTACAGTACAGTACAGTAATACTGACTAACTAGAGCCAGTACAGTACATACTGACTAACTAGAGCCAGTACAGTACAGTACAGTACGTACTGACTAACTAGAGCCAGTACAGTACAGTACAGTAATACTGACTAACTAGAGCCAGTACAGTACAGTACATACTGACTAACTAGAGCCAGTACAGTACAGTAATACTGACTAACTAGAGCCAGTACAGTACAGTACAGTAATACTGACTAACTAGAGTCAGTACAGTACAGTAATACTGACTAACTAGAGCCAGTACAGTATAATACATACTGACTAACTAGAGCCAGTACAGTACATACTGACTAACTAGAGCTAGTACAGTATAATACATACTGACTAACTAGAGCCAGTACAGTACAGTACAGTATAGTACATACTGACTAACTAGAGCCAGTACAGTACAGTACATACGGACTAACTAGAGCCAGTACAATACAGTACAGTACATACTGACTAACTAGAGCAGTACAGGATAGTACAGTATAGTATATACTGACTGACTAGAGCAGTACAGTACAGTACAGTATAGTACATACTGATTAACTAGAGCTTGTACAGTACAGTACAGTGCAGTATAGTACATACTGACTAACTAGAGCGAGTACAGTACAGTATAGTACATACTGACTAACTAGAGCTTGTACAGTACAGTACAGTATAGTACATACTGACTAACTAGAGCTAGTACAGTACAGTATAGTACATACTGACTAACTAGAGCAGTACAGTACAGTATAGTACATAGTGACTAACTAGAGCAGTACAGTACAGTACAGTACAGTATAGTACAGTATAGTATAGTACATACTGCCTAACTAGAGCTAGTACAGTACAGTATAGTACATAGTGACTAACTAGAGCAGTACAGTACAGTATAGTACATACTGACTAACTCGAGCTAGTACAGTACCGTATAGTACATACTGACTAACTAGAGCTTGTACAGTACAGTATAGTACATAGTGACTAACTAGATCAGTACAGTACAGTACAGTATAGTATATACTGACTGACTAGAATCAGTACAGTACAGTACAGTATAGTATATACTGACTGACTAGAGCCAGTACAGTACAGTACAGTATAGTATATACTGACTGACTAGAGCCAGTACAGTACAGTACAGTACAGTACAGTATAGTATATACTGACTGACTAGAGCCAGTACAGTACAGTACAGTACAGTATAGTATATACTGACTGACTAGAGCCAGTACAGTACAGTACAGTACAGTATAGTATATACTAACTGACTAGAGCCAGTACAGTACAGTACAGTAATACTGACTAACTAGAGCCAGTACAGTACAGTACAGTACATACTGACTAACTAGAGCCAGTACAGTACATACTGACTAACTAGAGCCAGTACAGTACAGTACAGTAATACTGACTAACTAGAGCCAGTACAGTACAGTACAGTACATACTGACTAACTAGAGCCAGTACAGTACATACTGACTAACTAGAGCCAGTACAGTACAGTACAGTACGTACTGACTAACTAGAGCCAGTACAGTACAGTACAGTAATACTGACTAACTAGAGCCAGTACAGTACAGTACATACTGACTAACTAGAGCCAGTACAGTACAGTAATACTGACTAACTAGAGCCAGTACAGTACAGTACAGTAATACTGACTAACTAGAGTCAGTACAGTACAGTAATACTGACTAACTAGAGCCAGTACAGTATAATACATACTGACTAACTAGAGCCAGTACAGTACAGTACATACTGACTAACTAGAGCTAGTACAGTATAATACATACTGACTAACTAGAGCCAGTACAGTACAGTACAGTATAGTACATACTGACTAACTAGAGCCAGTACAGTACAGTACATACGACTAACTAGAGCCAGTACAATACAGTACAGTACATACTGACTAACTAGAGCAGTACAGGATAGTACAGTATAGTATATACTGACTGACTAGAGCAGTACAGTACAGTACAGTATAGTACATACTGATTAACTAGAGCTTGTACAGTACAGTACAGTGCAGTATAGTACATACTGACTAACTAGAGCGAGTACAGTACAGTATAGTACATACTGACTAACTAGAGCTTGTACAGTACAGTACAGTATAGTACATACTGACTAACTAGAGCTAGTACAGTACAGTATAGTACATACTGACTAACTAGAGCAGTACAGTACAGTATAGTACATAGTGACTAACTAGAGCAGTACAGTACAGTACAGTACAGTATAGTACAGTATAGTATAGTATAGTACATACTGCCTAACTAGAGCTAGTACAGTACAGTATAGTACATAGTGACTAACTAGAGCAGTACAGTACAGTATAGTACATACTGACTAACTCGAGCTAGTACAGTACCGTATAGTACATACTGACTAACTAGAGCTTGTACAGTACAGTATAGTACATAGTGACTAACTAGATCAGTACAGTACAGTACAGTATAGTATATACTGACTGACTAGAATCAGTACAGTACAGTACAGTATAGTATATACTGACTGACTAGAGCCAGTACAGTACAGTACAGTATAGTATATACTGACTGACTAGAGCCAGTACAGTACAGTACAGTACAGTACAGTATAGTATATACTGACTGACTAGAGCCAGTACAGTACAGTACAGTACAGTATAGTATATACTGACTGACTAGAGCCAGTACAGTACAGTACAGTACAGTATAGTATATACTAACTGACTAGAGCCAGTACAGTACAGTACAGTAATACTGACTAACTAGAGCCAGTACAGTACAGTACAGTACATACTGACTAACTAGAGCCAGTACAGTACATACTGACTAACTAGAGCCAGTACAGTACAGTACAGTAATACTGACTAACTAGAGCCAGTACAGTACAGTACAGTACATACTGACTAACTAGAGCCAGTACAGTACATACTGACTAACTAGAGCCAGTACAGTACAGTACAGTACGTACTGACTAACTAGAGCCAGTACAGTACAGTACAGTAATACTGACTAACTAGAGCCAGTACAGTACAGTACATACTGACTAACTAGAGCCAGTACAGTACAGTAATACTGACTAACTAGAGCCAGTACAGTACAGTACAGTAATACTGACTAACTAGAGTCAGTACAGTACAGTAATACTGACTAACTAGAGCCAGTACAGTATAATACATACTGACTAACTAGAGCCAGTACAGTACAGTACAGTATAGTACATACTGACTAACTAGAGCCAGTACAGTACAGTACATACGGACTAACTAGAGCCAGTACAATACAGTACAGTACATACTGACTAACTAGAGCAGTACAGGATAGTACAGTATAGTATATACTGACTGACTAGAGCAGTACAGTACAGTACAGTATAGTACATACTGATTAACTAGAGCTTGTACAGTACAGTACAGTGCAGTATAGTACATACTGACTAACTAGAGCGAGTACAGTACAGTATAGTACATACTGACTAACTAGAGCTTGTACAGTACAGTACAGTATAGTACATACTGACTAACTAGAGCTAGTACAGTACAGTATAGTACATACTGACTAACTAGAGCAGTACAGTACAGTATAGTACATAGTGACTAACTAGAGCAGTCCAGTACAGTACAGTATAGTATAGTACAGTATAGTATAGTACATACTGCCTAACTAGAGCTAGTACAGTACAGTATAGTACATAGTGACTAACTAGAGTCAGTACAGTACAGTAATACTGACTAACTAGAGCCAGTACAGTATAATACATACTGACTAACTAGAGCCAGTACAGTACAGTACAGTAATACTGACTAACTAGAGCCAGTACAGTACAGTACAGTACATACTGACTAACTAGAGCCAGTACAGTACATACTGACTAACTAGAGCCAGTACAGTACAGTACGTACTGACTAACTAGAGCCAGTACAGTACAGTACAGTAATACTGACTAACTAGAGCCAGTACAGTACAGTACATACTGACTAACTAGAGCCAGTACAGTACAGTATAGTAATACTGACTAACTAGAGCCAGTACAGTACAGTACAGTAATAATGACTAACTAGAGCCAGTACAGTACATACTGACTAACTAGAGCCAGTACAGTACAGTACAGTAATACTGACTAACTAGAGCCAGTACAGTACAGTACAGTAATACTGACTAACTAGAGCCAGAACAGTATAATACATACTGACTAACTAGAGCCAGTACAGTATAATACATACTGACTAACTAGAGCCAGTACAGTACAGTACATACTGACTAACTAGAGCCAGTACAGTACAGTATAGTACATACTGACTAACTAGAGCCAGTACAGTACAGTACAGTACATACTGACTAACTAGAGCTAGTACAGTATAATACATACTGACTAACTAGAGCCAGTACAGTACAGTATAGTACATACTGACTAACTAGAGCCAGTACAGTACAGTACATGCGGACTAACTAGAGCCAGTACAATACAGTACAGTACATACTGACTAACTAGAGCCAGTACAGTACATACTGACTAACTAGAGCCAGTACAGTACAGTACAGTAATACTGACTAACTAGAGCCAGTACAGTACAGTACAGTAATACTGACTAACTAGAGCCAGTACAGTACAGTACAGTACATACTGACTAACTAGAGCCAGTACAGTACATACTGACTAACTAGAGCCAGTACAGTACAGTACAGTAATACTGACTAACTAGAGCCAGTACAGTACAGTACATACTGACTAACTAGAGCCAGTACAGTACAGTAATACTGACTAACTAGAGCCAGTACAGTACAGTACAGTAATACTGACTAACTAGAGTCAGTACAGTACAGTAATACTGACTAACTAGAGCCAGTACAGTATAATACATACTGACTAACTAGAGCCAGTACAGTACAGTATAGTACATACTGACTAACTAGAGCTTGTACAGTACAGTATAGTATAGTACATACTGACTAACTAGAGCTAGTACAGTACAGTATAGTACATACTGACTAACTAGAGCTTGTACAGTACAGTACAGTATAGTACATACTGACTAACTAGAGCTAGTACAGTACAGTATAGTACATACTGACTAACTAGAGCAGTACAGTACAGTATAGTACATAGTTACTAACTAGAGCAGTACAGTACAGTACAGTACAGTATAGTATAGTATAGTACAGTATAGTATAGTATAGTACATACTGCCTAACTAGAGCTAGTACAGTACAGTATAGTACATAGTGACTAACTAGAGCAGTACAGTACAGTATAGTACATACTGACTAACTCGAGCTAGTACAGTACCGTATAGTACATACTGACTAACTAGAGCTTGTACAGTACAGTATAGTACATAGTGACTAACTAGAGCCAGTACAGTACAGTACATACTGACTAACTAGAGCCAGTACAGTACAGTAATACTGACTAACTAGAGCCAGTACAGTACAGTACAGTAATACTGACTAACTAGAGTCAGTACAGTACAGTAATACTGACTAACTAGAGCCAGTACAGTATAATACATACTGACTAACTAGAGCCAGTACAGTACAGTACATACTGACTAACTAGAGCTAGTACAGTATAATACATACTGACTAACTAGAGCCAGTACAGTACAGTACAGTATAGTACATACTGACTAACTAGAGCCAGTACAGTACAGTACATACGGACTAACTAGAGCCAGTACAATACAGTACAGTACATACTGACTAACTAGAGCAGTACAGGATAGTACAGTATAGTATATACTGACTGACTAGAGCAGTACAGTACAGTACAGTATAGTACATACTGATTAACTAGAGCTTGTACAGTACAGTACAGTGCAGTATAGTACATACTGACTAACTAGAGCGAGTACAGTACAGTATAGTACATACTGACTAACTAGAGCTTGTACAGTACAGTACAGTATAGTACATACTGACTAACTAGAGCTAGTACAGTACAGTATAGTACATACTGACTAACTAGAGCAGTACAGTACAGTATAGTACATAGTGACTAACTAGAGCAGTACAGTACAGTACAGTACAGTATAGTACAGTATAGTATAGTATAGTACATACTGCCTAACTAGAGCTAGTACAGTACAGTATAGTACATAGTGACTAACTAGAGCAGTACAGTACAGTATAGTACATACTGACTAACTCGAGCTAGTACAGTACCGTATAGTACATACTGACTAACTAGAGCTTGTACAGTACAGTATAGTACATAGTGACTAACTAGATCAGTACAGTACAGTACAGTATAGTATATACTGACTGACTAGAATCAGTACAGTACAGTACAGTATAGTATATACTGACTGACTAGAGCCAGTACAGTACAGTACAGTACAGTATAGTATATACTGACTGACTAGAGCCAGTACAGTACAGTACAGTACAGTACAGTATAGTATATACTGACTGACTAGAGCCAGTACAGTACAGTACAGTACAGTATAGTATATACTGACTGACTAGAGCCAGTACAGTACAGTACAGTACAGTATAGTATATACTAACTGACTAGAGCCAGTACAGTACAGTACAGTAATACTGACTAACTAGAGCCAGTACAGTACAGTACAGTACATACTGACTAACTAGAGCCAGTACAGTACATACTGACTAACTAGAGCCAGTACAGTACAGTACAGTAATACTGACTAACTAGAGCCAGTACAGTACAGTACAGTACATACTGACTAACTAGAGCCAGTACAGTACATACTGACTAACTAGAGCCAGTACAGTACAGTACAGTACGTACTGACTAACTAGAGCCAGTACAGTACAGTACAGTAATACTGACTAACTAGAGCCAGTACAGTACAGTACATACTGACTAACTAGAGCCAGTACAGTACAGTAATACTGACTAACTAGAGCCAGTACAGTACAGTACAGTAATACTGACTAACTAGAGTCAGTACAGTACAGTAATACTGACTAACTAGAGCCAGTACAGTATAATACATACTGACTAACTAGAGCCAGTACAGTACAGTACAGTATAGTACATACTGACTAACTAGAGCCAGTACAGTACAGTACATACGGACTAACTAGAGCCAGTACAATACAGTACAGTACATACTGACTAACTAGAGCAGTACAGGATAGTACAGTATAGTATATACTGACTGACTAGAGCAGTACAGTACAGTACAGTATAGTACATACTGATTAACTAGAGCTTGTACAGTACAGTACAGTGCAGTATAGTACATACTGACTAACTAGAGCGAGTACAGTACAGTATAGTACATACTGACTAACTAGAGCTTGTACAGTACAGTACAGTATAGTACATACTGACTAACTAGAGCTAGTACAGTACAGTATAGTACATACTGACTAACTAGAGCAGTACAGTACAGTATAGTACATAGTGACTAACTAGAGCAGTACAGTACAGTACAGTATAGTATAGTACAGTATAGTATAGTACATACTGCCTAACTAGAGCTAGTACAGTACAGTATAGTACATAGTGACTAACTAGAGTCAGTACAGTACAGTAACACTGACTAACTAGAGCCAGTACAGTATAATACATACTGACTAACTAGAGCCAGTACAGTACAGTACAGTAATACTGACTAACTAGAGCCAGTACAGTACAGTACAGTACATACTGACTAACTAGAGCCAGTACAGTACATACTGACTAACTAGAGCCAGTACAGTACAGTACGTACTGACTAACTAGAGCCAGTACAGTACAGTACAGTAATACTGACTAACTAGAGCCAGTACAGTACAGTACATACTGACTAACTAGAGCCAGTACAGTACAGTATAGTAATACTGACTAACTAGAGCCAGTACAGTACAGTACAGTAATAATGACTAACTAGAGCCAGTACAGTACATACTGACTAACTAGAGCCAGTACAGTACAGTACAGTAATACTGACTAACTAGAGCCAGTACAGTACAGTACAGTAATACTGACTAACTAGAGCCAGAACAGTATAATACATACTGACTAACTAGAGCCAGTACAGTATAATACATACTGACTAACTAGAGCCAGTACAGTACAGTACATACTGACTAACTAGAGCCAGTACAGTACAGTATAGTACATACTGACTAACTAGAGCCAGTACAGTACAGTACAGTACATACTGACTAACTAGAGCTAGTACAGTATAATACATACTGACTAACTAGAGCCAGTACAGTACAGTATAGTACATACTGACTAACTAGAGCCAGTACAGTACAGTACATGCGGACTAACTAGAGCCAGTACAATACAGTACAGTACATACTGACTAACTAGAGCCAGTACAGTACATACTGACTAACTAGAGCCAGTACAGTACAGTACAGTAATACTGACTAACTAGAGCCAGTACAGTACAGTACAGTAATACTGACTAACTAGAGCCAGTACAGTACAGTACAGTACAGTACATACTGACTAACTAGAGCCAGTACAGTACATACTGACTAACTAGAGCCAGTACAGTACAGTACAGTACGTACTGACTAACTAGAGCCAGTACAGTACAGTACAGTAATACTGACTAACTAGAGCCAGTACAGTACAGTACATACTGACTAACTAGAGCCAGTACAGTACAGTAATACTGACTAACTAGAGCCAGTACAGTACAGTACAGTAATACTGACTAACTAGAGTCAGTACAGTACAGTAATACTGACTAACTAGAGCCAGTACAGTATAATACATACTGACTAACTAGAGCCAGTACAGTACAGTACAGTACATACTGACTAACTAGAGCTAGTACAGTATAATACATACTGACTAACTAGAGCCAGTACAGTACAGTACAGTATAGTACATACTGACTAACTAGAGCCAGTACAGTACAGTACATACGGACTAACTAGAGCCAGTACAATACAGTACAGTACATACTGACTAACTAGAGCAGTACAGGATAGTACAGTATAGTATATACTGACTGACTAGAGCAGTACAGTACAGTACAGTATAGTACATACTGATTAACTAGAGCTTGTACAGTACAGTACAGTGCAGTATAGTACATACTGACTAACTAGAGCGAGTACAGTACAGTATAGTACATACTGACTAACTAGAGCTTGTACAGTACAGTACAGTATAGTACATACTGACTAACTAGAGCTAGTACAGTACAGTATAGTACATACTGACTAACTAGAGCAGTACAGTACAGTATAGTACATAGTTACTAACTAGAGCAGTACAGTACAGTACAGTACAGTATAGTATAGTACAGTATAGTATAGTATAGTACATACTGCCTAACTAGAGCTAGTACAGTACAGTATAGTACATAGTGACTAACTAGAGCAGTACAGTACAGTATAGTACATACTGACTAACTCGAGCTAGTACAGTACCGTATAGTACATACTGACTAACTAGAGCTTGTACAGTACAGTATAGTACATAGTGACTAACTAGATCAGTACAGTACAGTACAGTATAGTATATACTGACTGACTAGAACCAGTACAGTACAGTACAGTATAGTATATACTGACTGACTAGAGCCAGTACAGTACAGTACAGTATAGTATATACTGACTGACTAGAGCCAGTACAGTACAGTACAGTACAGTACAGTACAGTACAGTATAGTATATACTGACTGACTAGAGCCAGTACAGTACAGTACAGTACAGTATAGTATATACTGACTGACTAGAGCCAGTACAGTACAGTACAGTATAGTATATACTAACTGACTAGAGCCAGTACAGTACAGTAATACTGACTAACTAGAGCCAGTACAGTACAGTACAGTACATACTGACTAACTAGAGCCAGTACAGTACATACTGACTAACTAGAGCCAGTACAGTACAGTACAGTACGTACTGACTAACTAGAGCCAGTACAGTACAGTACAGTAATACTGACTAACTAGAGCCAGTACAGTACAGTACATACTGACTAACTAGAGCCAGTACAGTACAGTAATACTGACTAACTAGAGCCAGTACAGTACAGTACAGTAATACTGACTAACTAGAGTCAGTACAGTACAGTAATACTGACTAACTAGAGCCAGTACAGTATAATACATACTGACTAACTAGAGCCAGTACAGTACAGTACAGTATAGTACATACTGACTAACTAGAGCCAGTACAGTACAGTACATACGGACTAACTAGAGCCAGTACAATACAGTACAGTACATACTGACTAACTAGAGCAGTACAGGATAGTACAGTATAGTATATACTGACTGACTAGAGCAGTACAGTACAGTACAGTATAGTACATACTGATTAACTAGAGCTTGTACAGTACAGTACAGTGCAGTATAGTACATACTGACTAACTAGAGCGAGTACAGTACAGTATAGTACATACTGACTAACTAGAGCTTGTACAGTACAGTACAGTATAGTACATACTGACTAACTAGAGTCAGTACAGTACAGTAATACTGACTAACTAGAGCCAGTACAGTATAATACATACTGACTAACTAGAGCCAGTACAGTACAGTACAGTACATACTGACTAACTAGAGCTAGTACAGTATAATACATACTGACTAACTAGAGCCAGTACAGTACAGTACAGTATAGTACATACTGACTAACTAGAGCCAGTACAGTACAGTACATACGGACTAACTAGAGCCAGTACAATACAGTACAGTACATACTGACTAACTAGAGCAGTACAGGATAGTACAGTATAGTATATACTGACTGACTAGAGCAGTACAGTACAGTACAGTATAGTACATACTGATTAACTAGAGCTTGTACAGTACAGTACAGTGCAGTATAGTACATACTGACTAACTAGAGCGAGTACAGTACAGTATAGTACATACTGACTAACTAGAGCTTGTACAGTACAGTACAGTATAGTACATACTGACTAACTAGAGCTAGTACAGTACAGTATAGTACATACTGACTAACTAGAGCAGTACAGTACAGTATAGTACATAGTTACTAACTAGAGCAGTACAGTACAGTACAGTACAGTATAGTATAGTACAGTATAGTATAGTATAGTACATACTGCCTAACTAGAGCTAGTACAGTACAGTATAGTACATAGTGACTAACTAGAGCAGTACAGTACAGTATAGTACATACTGACTAACTCGAGCTAGTACAGTACCGTATAGTACATACTGACTAACTAGAGCTTGTACAGTACAGTATAGTACATAGTGACTAACTAGATCAGTACAGTACAGTACAGTATAGTATATACTGACTGACTAGAACCAGTACAGTACAGTACAGTATAGTATATACTGACTGACTAGAGCCAGTACAGTACAGTACAGTATAGTATATACTGACTGACTAGAGCCAGTACAGTACAGTACAGTACAGTACAGTACAGTACAGTATAGTATATACTGACTGACTAGAGCCAGTACAGTACAGTACAGTACAGTATAGTATATACTGACTGACTAGAGCCAGTACAGTACAGTACAGTATAGTATATACTAACTGACTAGAGCCAGTACAGTACAGTAATACTGACTAACTAGAGCCAGTACAGTACAGTACAGTACATACTGACTAACTAGAGCCAGTACAGTACATACTGACTAACTAGAGCCAGTACAGTACAGTACAGTACGTACTGACTAACTAGAGCCAGTACAGTACAGTACAGTAATACTGACTAACTAGAGCCAGTACAGTACAGTACATACTGACTAACTAGAGCCAGTACAGTACAGTAATACTGACTAACTAGAGCCAGTACAGTACAGTACAGTAATACTGACTAACTAGAGTCAGTACAGTACAGTAATACTGACTAACTAGAGCCAGTACAGTATAATACATACTGACTAACTAGAGCCAGTACAGTACAGTACAGTATAGTACATACTGACTAACTAGAGCCAGTACAGTACAGTACATACGGACTAACTAGAGCCAGTACAATACAGTACAGTACATACTGACTAACTAGAGCAGTACAGGATAGTACAGTATAGTATATGACTGACTAGAGCAGTACAGTACAGTACAGTATAGTACATACTGATTAACTAGAGCTTGTACAGTACAGTACAGTGCAGTATAGTACATACTGACTAACTAGAGCGAGTACAGTACAGTATAGTACATACTGACTAACTAGAGCTTGTACAGTACAGTACAGTATAGTACATACTGACTAACTAGAGCTAGTACAGTACAGTATAGTACATACTGACTAACTAGAGCAGTACAGTACAGTATAGTACATAGTGACTAACTAGAGCAGTACAGTACAGTACAGTATAGTATAGTACAGTATAGTATAGTATAGTACATACTGCCTAACTAGAGCTAGTACAGTACAGTATAGTACATAGTGACTAACTAGAGCAGTACAGTACAGTATAGTACATACTGACTAACTCGAGCTAGTACAGTACCGTATAGTACATACTGACTAACTAGAGCTTGTACAGTACAGTATAGTACATAGTGACTAACTAGATCAGTACAGTACAGTACAGTATAGTATATACTGACTGACTAGAACCAGTACAGTACAGTACAGTATAGTATATACTGACTGACTAGAGCCAGTACAGTACAGTACAGTATAGTATATACTGACTGACTAGAGCCAGTACAGTACAGTACAGTACAGTACAGTATAGTATATACTGACTGACTAGAGCCAGTACAGTACAGTACAGTACAGTATAGTATATACTGACTGACTAGAGCCAGTACAGTACAGTACAGTATAGTATATACTGACTGACGAGCGCCAGTACAGTACAGTACAGTACAGTATAGTATATACTAACTGACTAGAGCCAGTACAGTACAGTACAGTACAGTATAGTATATACTGACTGACGAGCGCCAGTACAGTACAGTACAGTAATACTGACTGACTAGAGCCAGTACCGTACAGTACAGTATAGTATATACTGACTGACTAGAGCCAGTACAGTACAGTACAGTATAGTATATACTGACTGACGAGCGCCAGTACAGTACAGTACAGTACAGTATATACTGACTGACTAGAGCCAGTACCGTACAGTACAGTATAGTATATACTGACTGACTAGAGCCAGTACAGTACAGTACAGTATAGTATATACTGACTGACGAGCGCCAGTACAGTACAGTACAGTACAGTATAGTATATACTGACTGACTAGAGCCAGTACAGTACAGTACAGCACATACTTTACCTGCTAGGTAAAGTCCCCCCTTATCTCAGCTCGCTGGTCACCATAGCATCTCCCACCTGTAGCACACGCTCCAGCAGGTATATCTTTCTGGTCACCCCCAAAACCAATTCTTTCTTTGGCCGCCTCTCCTTCCAGTTCTCTGCTGCCAATGACTGGAACGAGCTACAAAAATCTCTGAAACTGGAAACACTTATCTCCCTCACCAGCTTTAAGCACCAACTGTCAGAGCAGCTCACAGATTAATGCACTGACTAACTTGAGCAGTATAGTATAGTACATAGTGACTAACCAGAGCAGTATAGTATAGTATAGTATAGTATAGTATAGTATAGTATAGTATAGTATAGTATAGTACATAGCGACTGACTAGAGCAGTATATTATAGTATTGTATAGTATAGTATGGTATAGTATAGTATAGTATAGTATAGTACAGTATAGTATAGTATAGTACATAGTGACTAACTAGAGCAGTATAGTATAGTATAGTACATACTGACTAACTAGAGCAGTACAGTACAGTATAGTACATACTGACTAACTAGAGCAGTACAGTACAGTATAGTACATACTGACTAACTAGAGCAGTACAGTACAGTACAGTACAGTACAGTACAGTATAGTATAGTACATACTGACTCACAAGAGCAGTAGAGTATAGTACAGTATAGTATAGTACATACTGACTAACTAGAGCAGTACAGTACAGTATAGTGCAGTATGGTATAGTACATACGGACTAACTAGAGCCAGTACAGTACAGTATAGTACATACTGACTAACTAGAGCCAGTACAGTATAGTATAGTACATACTGACTAACTAGAGCAGTACAGTACAGTATAGTGCAGTATAGTATAGTACATACTGACTAACTAGAGCAGTACAGTATAGTATAGTACATACTGACTAACTAGAGCAGTACAGTATAGTATAGTGCAGTATAGTATAGTACATACTGACTAACTAGAGCAGTACAGTACAGTATAGACCTGTCATAGATCTGTCATTCAAATGGCTCTGATCCTGTGTTGTCACATAGATGACCTGTCATTCAAATGGCTCTGATCATGTGTCTGTGTTGTCACATAGATGCAGGCAGAATGTGTCTCTGATCGCCATATATTGGCACGTTTTGAGGAAAAATCTACTGAATTAGCAAACTGGACCAATGGTGACAAGGAGAGCTCTTAAGTACGCTTCCAACTTTTCTACTGTCTGTTCTGCTGACTCAGTAGAAATCAGAATTACATTGTGTGTAAGTCCAAAATGGCCCCCTATTCCCTATATAGTGCTGTACATTTGACCAGACTCCGGAGCCCTACATAGAGAATAGGTTGTCATTTTGGACACTACCCTAGTGATTTTGTAAAGTGAGCTAAAAGGCAGAATGGATAATTCGATTTTTGTACAAATGAATTAAACATCGTAGCTAGCTGCCAATCGGACCATTACGAATACAGGACCTGTAAATCATCATTTCAATACGTTGCATTATGTTATTACTACTGAATTATACTACTGGTCCTATTCACTACCTTTGACCTGGGCCATTAGAGATCTGGTCAAAAGTAGTGCACTATGTAGGGAATAGGGTATAATTTAGGACTTAGCCTATGTCTGCTTGTTTAGAATTGGATTATTTGTCAAATCTTTAGTATTTTTTATTTATTACATGTTCTATTTAACTTTGATTTAACGAGGCAAGTCAGTTAAGAACAAATTCTTATTTTAAAATGACGGTCTACCAAAAGGCAAAAGACATCCTACGAGGACGGGGTCCTGGGATTTAAAAATAAATGAAACCAATTTAAAAAACAACAACATATAAATATAGGACAAAACACACATCACCACAAGAGAGACAACACAACACTACATAAAGAGAGACCTAAAGACAACAGCATAGCATGGCAGCAACACATGACAACACAGCATGGTAGCAATACGACATGACAACAACATGGTAGCAGCACAACATGGTAGCAATACGACATGACAACAACATGGTAGCAGCACAACATGGTTGTAGCAGAAAACATGGTACAAACGTTATTGGTATTTGAAACATTTAATACTGTTTTTTTTTTTACTGGAGCAAAGGTCAACCCACATAGAAACCCGTATATATACATACCTTGTAAGCAAATATTTTATCACAAAACAAATGCTTATTTTTGTCATTTGTTTGAACTATACATTTAACTATTGTCATTATCAGTAAAAATGGTGGGATAGTATAATATATAGATACATAGATAGTCTCTGCATCATTAGATCTTCCCTGTATCTTCTCTTATTGTTCTGAGGAGCAGAGACAGTGACAGGTGCTTTTCTGTAATGCCATGCTGATGAGAACCAATCAGATCGCCCCATCTCTGTTCTGTTTTTTTTTCTTCTTCTATGGTTCTATGTTGTTGTCATCTGGCAAGCTGAAGGAAGTAAAAAAATTAGGTTTGATTGACAGCTGCATCCAGGTTCACACTTTATTGGTTTCTGCAGTGAAACAAAGCACGAGCCAGATATGCCAATTTAGACAGGGGAGTGACAAAAGAAGTTTCCATCTAAATGGAATAATTTTACTACTGGGAATTCTCAGTTGGGGGAAAGGAAGGAGTCAAGTGATTTTTTTTCTCCCCTCTCCTTTAACAAGAAGCTGTGAATGACAAACATCTAGGACAGTTAGAGGCTGACAGAACATCAGATTTGGATGCTTCACAGAGACCCACGAGAGACACAACCGCTCGGCAGAGGGAGGGAGAGAGAGAGAGAAAAAGAGAGAAATTGAATTACAATGGAACAAGGAAAAGTGTCTCCTTTAGGACTGTGTCTGAGTGAGGGAGAGAGTGTGAAGGAGAGAGAGTGAGGGAGAAGAGTGAGGGAGAAGAGTGAGGGAGAGAGAGTGAGGGAGAGAGAGTGAGGGAGAAGAGTGAGGGAGAGAGAGTGAGGGAGAGAGAGTGAGGGAGAGGAGTGAGGGAGAAGAGTGAGGGAGAAGAGGGAGAAGAGGGAGGGAGAGAGAGTGAGGGATAAGAGTTAGGGAGAAGAGTGAGGGAGAGAGAGGGAGAAGAGGGAGGGAGAGAGAGTGAGGGAGAAGAGTGAGGGAGAGAAAGTGAGGGAGAGAGTGAGGGAGAAGAGTGAGGGAGAAGAGTGAGGGAGAGAGAGGGAGAAGAGGGAGGAGAGAGAGTGAGGGATAAGAGTGAGGGAAAAGAGTGAGGGAGAAGAGTGAGGGAGAGAGAGTGAGGGAGAAGAGTGAGGGAGAAGAGTGAGGGAGAGAGAGGGAGAAGAGGGAGGGAGAGAGAGTGAGGGAGAAGAGTGAGGGAGAAGAGTGAGGGAGAAGAGTGAGGGAGAAGAGTGAGGGAGAGAGAGTGAGGGAGAAGAGTGAGGGAGAAGAGTGAGGGAGAGAGAGGGAGAAGAGGGAGGGAGAGAGAGTGAGGGAGAAGAGTGATTGAGAGAGAGTGAGGGAGAGAGTGAGGGAAAAGAGTGAGGGAGAGAGAGTGAGGGAGAAGAGTGAGGGAGAAGAGTGAGGGAGAGAGAGTGAGGGAGAAGAGTGAGGGAGAAGAGTGAGGGAGAGAGAGGGAGAAGAGGGAGGGAGAGAGAGTGAGGGAGAAGAGTGAGGGAGAGAGATTGAGGGAGAAGAGTGAGGGAGAAGAGTGAGGGAGAGAGAGGGAGAAGAGGGAGGGAGAGAGAGTGAGGGAGAGGAGTGAGGGAGAAGAGTGATTGAGAGAGAGTGAGGGAGAGAGTGAGGGAAAAGAGTGAGGGAGAGAGAGTGAGGGAGAAGAGTGAGGGAGAAGAGTGAGGGAGAAGAGTGAGGAGAGAGAGTGAGGGAGAAGAGTGAGCGAGAGTGAGGGAGAAGAGTGAGGGAGAGAGAGTGAGGGAGCAAGTGAGGGAGAAGATTGAGGGAGAAAGTGAGGGAGAGAGAGTGAGGGAAAAGAGTGAGGGAGAGAGAGTGAGGGAGAGAGAGAAAAACTGAATTACAATGGAAAAGGAAAAGTGTCTCCTTTAGGACTGTGTCTGAGTGAGGGAGAAGAGTGAGGGAGCGAGAGTGAGGGAGAGGAGTGAGGGAGAAGAGTGAGAGAGAGAGAGTGAGGGAGAGAGAGTGAGGGAGAAGAGTGAGGGAGAAGAGTGAGTGAGAAGAGTGAGGGAGAGAGAGTGAGTGAGAAGAGTGAGGGAGAAGAGTGAGTGAGAAGAGTGAGGGAGAGAGAGTGAGTGAGAAGAGTGAGGGAGAAGAGTGAGGGAGAAGAGTGAGGGAGAAGAGTGAGGGAGCGAGAGTGAGGGAGAGGAGTGAGGGAGAAGAGTGAGAGAGAGAGAGTGAGGGAGAGAGAGTGAGGGAGAAGAGTGAGGGAGAAGAGTGAGTGAGAAGAGTGAGGGAGAGAGAGTGAGTGAGAAGAGTGAGGGAGAAGAGTGAGTGAGAAGAGTGAGGGAGAGAGAGTGAGTGAGAAGAGTGAGGGAGAAGAGTGAGGGAGAAGAGTGAGGGAGAAGAGTGAGTGAGAGAGTGAGGGATAAGAGTGAGGGAGAGAGAGTGAGGGAGAGGAGTGAGGGAGAAGAGTGAGGGAGAGAGAGTGAGGGATAAGAGTGAGGGAGAGAGAGTGAGGGAGAAGAGTGAGTGAGAAGAGTGAGGGAGAGAGAGTGAGTGAGAAGAGTGAGGGAGAAGAGTGAGGGAGAAGAGTGAGGGAGAAGAGTGAGTGAGAGAGAGTGAGGGAGAGGAGTGAGGGAGAAGAGTGAGAGAGAGAGAGTGAGGGATAAGAGTGTGGGAGAGAGAGTGAGGGAGAGGAGTGAGGGAGAAGAGTGAGGGAGAGAGAGTGAGGGAGAGAGAGTGAGGGAGAAGAGTGAGGGAGAAGAGTGAGTGAGAAGAGTGAGGGAGAGAGAGTGAGTGAGAAGAGTGAGGGAGAAGAGTGAGTGAGAAGAGTGAGGGAGAAGAGTGAGTGAGAGAGAGAGAAACTATGCAGTAGCCAACTATTCAACTCTTAGCCTGAATATATATTTTTGCATTTGAAAACAGACTTTCTAAAGTGCAAGAATTCAGTGTTTTGACGTGTCCCTCTGTCAACCCAGTGTCACTTCTCGGAAGATTTTAATTAACACTCTTAACCCCAACATTTCTCCATCATTGTAAAGCTTTGCTTTGACAGTAATTTCTGAAGATTATACTTTATTTAATTTGTGATTTGTGTTTTATTTACATCTGGCCCTCATTTTAAAGTCTATCCTGTAACGTGAACCAAACTCTCATTTTAATATGGAGAAACTATACATTTTTTAAATATATATATATTTTTAAAGAAACATTACACTTCTATTAGTCAAACCACAGTGTAAAAGTAGGTGAGCTATTCCCACTCTTTAAAAAAAAGAAATGGGTCGAGCACAAACATCAACCCTGTTACTCATAGACAGACAGACTGGAAATGTCTGTACAAAACAACAACAATTGCTTTCAATTACCACTCCATGTTGCACACAGCAAGTATCCAATTATGGCTGATTTAAGATGAAATATGGTAAGTACTTCAGTAGGTAAGAAGTGAGTCATCATGGAGTCACTACAGGAGGTATGACTGTATGTGGTAAGCAGTGTGTCATCATGGAGTCACTACAGGAGGTATTACTGTATGTGATAAGAAGTGTGTCATCATGGAGTCACTAAAGTAGGTATGACTGTATGTGGTAAGAAGTGTGTCATCATGGAGTCACTAAAGTAGGTATGACTGTATGTGGTAAGAAGTGTGTCATCATGGAGTCACTACAGTAGGTATGACTGTATGTGGTAAGAAGTGTGTCATCATGGAGTCACAAAAGTAGGTATGACTGTATGTGGTAAGAAGTGTGTCATCATGGAGTCACTAAAGTAGGTATGATAAGCAGTGTGTCATCATGGAGTCACTACAGGAGGTATAACTGTATGTGATAAGAAGTGTGTCATCATGGAGTCACTACAGGAGGTATAACTGTATGTGATAAGAAGTGTGTCATCATGGAGTCACTACAGGAGGTATAACTGTATGTGATAAGAAGTGTGTGATCATTGAGTCACTACAGGATGTATGATAAGCAGTGTGTCATCATGGAGTCACTACAGGAGGTATGATAAGCAGTGTGTCATCATGGAGTCACTACAGGAGGTATGATAAGCAGTGTGTCATCATGGAGTCACTACAGGAGGTGTGATAAGAAGTGTGTCATCATGGAGTCACAACAGAAGGTATCACTGTATGTGGTAAGAACTGTGTGATCATTGAGTCACTACAGGAGCTATGATAAGAAGTGTGTCATCATGGAGTCACTACAGGAGGTATGATAAGCAGTGTGTCATCATGGAGTCACTACAGGAGGTATTACTGTATGTGGTAAGAAGTGTGTCATCATGGAGTCACTACAGGAGGTGACTGTATGTGGTAAGAAGTGTGTCATCATGGAGTCACTACAGGATGTATGACTGTATGTGGCAAGAAGTGTGTCATCATGGAGTGATAAGTGATAAGTGATAAGAAGTGTGTGATCATGGAGTCACTACAGGAGGTATGATAAGAAATGTACCAGTATAAGTGTACCAGTATAACTGTATGTGATAAGAAGTGTACCAGTATAACTGTATGTGATAAGAAGTGTACCAGTATAACTGCATGTGATAAGAAGTGTACCAGTATAACTGTATGTGATAAGAAGTGTACCAGTATAACTGTATGTGATAAGAAGTGTACCAGTATAACTGCATGTGATAAGAAGTGTACCAGTATAACTGTATGTGATAAGAAGTGTACCAGTATAACTGTATGTGATAAGAAGTGTACCAGTAAAACTGTATGTGATAAGAAGTGTACCAGTATAACTGTATGTGATAAGAAGTGTACCAGTATAACTGTATGTGATAAGAAGTGTACCAGTATAACTGTATGTGATAAGAAGTGTACCAGTATAACTGTATGTGATAAGAAGTGTACCAGTAAAACTGTATGTGATAAGAAGTGTACCAGTATAACTGTATGTGATAAGAAGTGTCATCATGGAAGAAAGAATGTATTCAATTTCATTGCTGATTTATTTAAATTTTAGGTTGACACAAATCCACCATTCAGCAGTTTTCTCTTGTCCACAAGGGCTGAGGAGGGACTGTTGACAACATCGGTTGAGAAGGGACTTGGGTAGATGGTGAAGCTAATATCAGAGAAGCTAATATCATGTTAGCATGGTGTATTCTCTCAGAGAAACTAATATCATGCTACCATGGTGTATTCTCTCAGAGAAGCTAATATCATATTAGCATGGTCTATTCTCTCAGAGAAGCTAATATCATATTAGCATGGTCTATTCTCTCAGAGAAGCTAATATCATATTAGCATG
>NW_027010731.1:0-29121 GCF_036934945.1 Oncorhynchus masou masou | reverse complement strand
ATGGCATAAATCCTCTTCCAACGCTGTCAGCGGAACAAAAAGAACGTTAGTATAGTGCAGGATGCACCTGCCAGGCAGACTCCGACAGGACAGGACAAGGTGGAAGCAAACGAGACGACAGCTTGCTTCTGGCATCAAAAAACACAAACAAGAATCAGACACTGAAAGTAGCAGGAACAGAGAGAAAATAGAGACCTAATCAGAGGGGGAAGAGAGAACAGGTGGGAACGAGTGAATGAGCTAGTTAGGGGAGATGTAGAACAGCTGAGGAATGAGAGACAGAGAAGGTAACCTAAAAAGACCAGCAGAGAGAGACAGAGTGAAGAGAAAGGACAGGAACAGACATAACAAGACATGACAGTACCCCCCCACTCACCGAGCGCCTCCTGGCGCACTCGAGGAGGAAACCTGGCGGCAACGGAGGAAATCATCGATCAGCAAACGGTCCAGCACGTCCCGAGAGGGAACCCAACTCCTCTCCTCAGGACCGTACCCCTCCCAATCCACTAGGTACTGATGACCACGGCCCCGAGGGCGCATGTCCAAAATCTTACGAACCCTGTAGATGGGTGCGCCTCGACAAGGATGGGGGGAGGGACGAGCGGGGGCGCCAAGAACGGGCTTAACACAGGAGACATGGAAGACCGGGTGAACGCGACGAAGATAGCGGGAGAATAAGTCGCACTGCGACAGGATTAACGACCTGAGAAATACGGAACGGACCAATGAACCGCGGGGCCAACTTGCGAGAAGCTGTCTTAAGGGGAAGGTTCTGAGTGGAGAGCCATACTCTCTGACCGCAACAATATCTAGGACTCTTAGTCCTACGCTTATTAGCTGCCCTCACAGTCTGCGCCCTATTACGGCAAAGTGCCGACCTGACCCCCTTCCAGGTGCGCTCGCAACGCTGGACAAAAGCCTGAGCGGAGGGGACGCAGGACTCGGCGAGCTGAGATGAGAACAGCGGAGGCTGGTACCCGAGGCTACTCTGAAAAGGAGAAAGACCGGTAGCAGACGAGGGAAGCGAGTTGTGGGCGTACTCTGCCCAGGGGAGCTGTTCTGACCAAGACGCAGGGTTACGAAAAGAAAGACTGCGTAAAATGCGACCAACAGTCTGATTGGCCCGTTCGGCTTGACCGTTAGACTGGGGATGAAAGCCGGACGAGAGACTGACGGAAGCCCCAATCAAACGGCAAAACTCCCTCCAAAATTGAGACGTGAACTGCGGGCCTCTGTCGGAAACGACGTCAGACGGAAGGCCATGAATTCGGAAAACATTCTCGATAATGATCTGAGCCGTCTCCTTAGCAGAAGGGAGCTTATCGAGAGGAATGAAATGAGCCGCCTTAGAGAATCTATCGACAACCGTAAGAATAACTGTCTTCCCCGCTGATGAAGGCAGTCCGGTGATAAAATCTAAAGCGATGTGAGACCACGGTCGAGAGGGAATGGGAAGCGGTCTGAGGCGGCCGGCAGGAGGAGAGTTCCCAGATTTAGTCTGCGCGCAGACCGAACAAGCGGCGACAAATCGACGCGCGTCACGTTCCCGAGTGGGCCACCAGAAACGCTGGCGAATGGAAGCGAGCGTACCCGAACGCCGGGGTGGCCGGCTAACTTGGCAGAGTGGGCCCACTGAAGAACGGCCGGACGAGAAGGAACGGGAACGAACAGAAGGTTCCTAGGACAAGCTCGCGGCGACGGAGTGTGAGCGAGTGCTTGCTTTACCTGCCTCTCAATTCCCAGACAGTCAACCCGACAACACGCCCCTCAGGGAGAATCCCATCGGGGTCGGTGGAGACCTCAGAAGAACTGAAGAGACGAGATAAAGCATCAGGTTTGGTGTTTTTTGAGCCCGGACGATAAGAAATAACAAACTCGAAACGAGCGAAAAACAGAGCCCAACGAGCCTGACGCGCATTAAGTCGTTTGGCTGAACGGATGTACTCAAGGTTCCTATGGTCAGTCCAAACGACAAAAGGAACGGTCGCCCCCTCCAACCACTGTCGCCATTCGCCTAGGGCTAAGCGGATGGCAAGCAGTTCGCGATTACCAACATCATAGTTACGTTCTGGACGGCGATAAGCGATGAGAGAAAAACGCGCAAGGATGGACCTTGCCGTCAGAGAGAGAGCGCTGAGAAAGAATGGCTCCCACGCCCACCTCTGACGCGTCAACCTCAACAACAAACTGTCTAGAGATGTCAGGTGTAACAAGAATAGGTGCGGATGTAAAACGATTCTTAAGAAGATCAAAAGCTCCCTGGGCGGAAACGGACCACTTAAAGCACGTCTTAACAGAAGTAAGGGCTGTGAGAGGAGCTGCCACCTGACCGAAATTACGGATGAAACGACGATAGAAATTAGCGAAGCCCAGAAAGCGCTGCAGCTCGACGCGTGACTTAGGAACGGGCCAATCAATGACAGCCTGGACCTTAGCGGGATCCATCTTAATGCCCTCAGCGGAAATAACGGAACCGAGAAAAGGGACAGAGGCGGCATGAAAAGTGCACTTCTCAGCCTTCACATAAAGACAGTTCTCCAAAAGGCGCTGGAGGACGCGTCGCACGTGCTGAACATGAATCGAGAGAGACGGTGAAAAAATCAGGATATCGTCCATGTAAACGAAAACAAAAATGTTCAGCATGTCTCTCAGGACGTCGTTAACTAGTGCCTGAAAGACAGCTGGAGCGTTAACGAGGCCGAAAGGAAGAACCCGGTATTCAAAGTGCCCTAACGGAGTGTTAAACGCCGTCTTCCACTCGTCCCCCTCCCTGATGCGCACGAGATGGTAGGCGTTACGAAGGTCCAATTTGGTGAAAAACCTGGCTCCCTGCAGGATCTCGAAGGCTGAAGACATAAGAGGAAGCGGATAACGATTCTTAACTGTTATGTCATTCAGCCCTCGATAATCCACGCATGGGCGCAGGGACCCGTCCTTCTTCTGAACAAAAAAAAACCCCGCTCCGGCGGGAGAGGAGGAGGAGACTATGGTACCGGCGTCGAGCGAAACCGACAAATAATCCTCGAGAGCCTTACGTTCGGGAGCCGACAGAGAGTATAATCTACCCCGGGCGGAGTAGTTCCCGGAAGGAGATCAATACTACAGTCATACGACCGGTGTGGAGGGAGAGAAGTGGCCTTGGAACGACTGAACACCGTGCGCAGATCGTGATACTCCTCCGGCACCCCTGTCAAATCGCCAGGCTCCTCCTGTGAAGAAGAGACAGAGGAAACAGGAGGGATAGCAGACATTAAACAGGTTACATGACAAGAAACATTCCAGGATAGGATAGTATTACTAGACCAATTAATAGAAGGGTTATGGCGCACTAGCCAGGGATGACCCAAAACAACAGGTGTAAAAGGTGAACGAAAAATTAAAAAAGAAATGGTTTCGCTATGATTACCAGAGACAGTGGGGGTTAAAGGCAGCGTCTCACGCTGAATCTTGGGGAGAGAACTACCATCTAAAGCGAACAAGGCCGTGGGCTCCCCTAACTGTCTGAGAGGAATGTCATGTTCCCGAGCCCAGGTCTCGTCCATAAAACAGCCCTCCGCCCCAGAGTCTATCAAGGCACTGCAGGAAGCAGATGAACCGGGCCAGCGGAGATGGACCGGAAAGGTAGTGCGTGATCCAGAAGGAGAGGCCTGAGTAGTTGCGCTCACCAGTAGCCCTCCTCTTACTGATGAGCTCTGGCTTTTACTGGACATGAGGTGACAAAATGACCAGCGGAGCCGCAGTAGAGACAGAGGCGATTGGTGATTCTCCGTTCCCTCTCCTTGGCCGAGATGCGGATACCCCCAGCTGCATAGGCTCAGCATCCGAGCCGGCGGAGGAGGGTGGCAGTGATGCGGCAGGTGGCAGTGATGTGGAGAGGGGAGCAACGGAGAACGCGAGCTCCTTTCCACGAGCTCGGCGACGAAGATCAAACCGTCGCTCTATGCGAATAGCGAGAGCTATTAAGGAGTCCAGACTGGAAGGAACCTCCCGGGAGAGGATCTCATCCTTAACCTCGACGAGGAGACCCTCCAGAAAACGAGCGAGCAAAGCCGGCTCGTTCCAGTCACTAGAGGCAGCGAGAGTGCGAAACTCAATAGAATAATCCGTTATGGATCGATTCCCCTGACATAGGGAAGACAGGGCCCTGGAAGCCTCCTCGCCAAAAACAGAACGGTCAAAAACCCGTATCATCTCCTCCTTAAAGTCCTGATACTGGTTAATACACTCAGCCCTCGCCTCCCAGACTGCCGTGCCCCACTCACGCGCCCGTCCGGTAAGGAGAGAAATGACGTAGGCGATGCGGGCTGCGCTCCTGGAGTAAGTGTTGGGCTGGAGAGAGAACACCACATCACACTGTGTGAGGAATGAGCGGCACTCAGTGGGCTCCCCAGAGTAACACGGCGGGTTGTTGATCCTGGGCTCCGGAGACTCGGAAACCCTGGAAGTGGGCGGTGGATCGAGGTGGAGTTGGTGAACCTGTCTTGTGAGGTCGGAGACTTGGACGGCCAGGGTCTCAACGGCATGTTGAGCAGCAGACAATTCCTCCTCGTGTCTGCCTAGCATCGCTCCCTGGATCTCGACGGCGGAGTGAAAAGGGTCCGGAGCCGCTGGGTCCATTCTTGGTCTGATTCTTCTGTTATGAACTTGAGTGAAGACCCAAAAGCGGTTTTAACAGAAAACAGAGTTCTTTAATGAAAAAACAGGAATGGCATAAATCCTCTTCCAACGCTGTCAGCGGAACAAAAAGAACGTTAGTATAGTGCAGGATGCACCTGCCAGGCAGACTCCGACAGGACAGGACAAGGTGGAAGCAAACGAGACGACAGCTTGCTTCTGGCATCAAAAAACACAAACAAGAATCAGACACTGAAAGTAGCAGGAACAGAGAGAGAAATAGAGACCTAATCAGAGGGGGAAGAGAGAACAGGTGGGAACGAGTGAATGAGCTAGTTAGGGGAGATGTAGAACAGCTGAGGAATGAGAGACAGAGAAGGTAACCTAAAAAGACCAGCAGAGAGAGACAGAGTGAGGAGAAAGGACAGGAACAGACATAACAAGACATGACAATAGTAGAGTTAGATGACTATAGTAGACAGAGATGACTATAGTAGAGTTAGATGACTATAGTAGACAGAGATGACTATAGTAGAGTTAGATGACTATAGTAGAGTTAGATGACTATAGTAGACAGAGATGACTATAGTAGACAGAGATGACTATAGTAGACAGAGATGACTATAGTAGACAGAGAAGACTATTATAGAAGGAGATTCATTTACCAGTCTGTCCATTACCAAATTCATCAGTCACAGAGAAATGCAGTGAAATTGAGTCAGAAAATATTACAACTACAAATATTCTACTGTATAATGCCTATAAATGAATAGCAATTTCTGTATCTATGTGGCAATTTCTATCTCTATATACCTTATGCCTTGATATTCTCTGTGATGTCTGGCATCCAGCCAAGTCAATGTACTGTATTTCCTTTAGATTTAGAGCAGCATACTGCCATCCACATCTCTAGCATCAGGAAGAGCAAAGAGCCCAATCCATAAAGAACATAGCTTGTTTTCCCTGTTGGGGTTGCCATGTTTAGCTTTGAATTGTCATCCCAGAAAACTGTTTTCGACTCTCTATGTCGCGATGGACCCTAAGACATCCGGTACAGTAAAGAAAATATTGATAATCTATTATAAGATTACAGAAAACCATCCCAACAGACTGAATATGAATCCTCACCCTGATAGTCGTGTAAAAGGGGCTGTTGATGGCTTCTGCCGTAAAAACTTAATGGTTTCTGTCACACCTCAGAGAGGCAGTGTCTGTCCTGTCAGTGAGAGTGATCCTCTGTGCGTGTGTCTGTCACGTGTCTTCCCCAAGTCTCCCCTGTGACTTCTAGGTCTGTGTCTCAAATAGCACCTTCATACACTATGGGCCCTTGTCTAAAGGAGTGCACTGGAAAGGGAATAGGGTTATGGGCCCTTGTCTAAAGGAGTCCACTAGAAAGGGAATAGGGTTATGGGCCTTTGTCTAAAGGAGTGCACTGGAAAGGGAATAGGGTTATGGGCCCTTGTCTAAATTAGTGCACTACAAATGGAATAGGGTTATGGGCCCTTGTCTAAAGGAGTGCACTGGAAAGGGAATAGGGTTATGGGCCCTTGTCTAAAGGAGTCCACTAGAAAGGGAATAGGGTTATGGGCCTTTGTCTAAAGGAGTGCACTGGAAAGGGAATAGGGTTATGGGCCCTTGTCTAAATTAGTGCACTACAAATGGAATAGGGTTATGGGCCCTTGTCTAAAGGAGTGCACTACAAATGGAATAGGGTTATAGGCCCTTGTCTAAAGGAGTGCACTACAAATGGAATAGGGTTATAGGCCCTTGTCTAAAGGAGTCCACTAGAAAGGGAATAGGGTTATGGGCCCTTGTCTAAAGGAGTGCACTGGAAAGGGAATAGGGTTATGGGCCCTTGTCTAAAGGAGTGCACTGGAAAGGGAATAGGGTTATGGGCCCTTGTCAAAGGGTAGTGCACTAGAAAGGGAATAGGCTGCCATTTGGGATGTTGCCCTGACAGTTTGGAACTGTGAACCCTCGCAAATCAAAATTGGTTCTGTGAAAGTTCCCAGGTTTTTTCATTTGTACGGTTGTGGCAAAACGTTGTCATCACACAGAAACTGTCCTGCTGATAATTCTGCAATATTTGCCTACAACTATTCCTGATATTTCGAGAATGTTCCCCAGAACAGATTTCATATGTTCATTAATAAATGTTCCCAGAACAGATTTTGTATGTTCATTAATAAATGTTCCCAGAACAGATTTTGTATGTTCATTAATAAATGTTCCCAGAACAGATTTTGTATGTTCATTATTAATAAATGTTCCCAGAACAGATTTTTTATGTTCATTAATAAATGTTCCCAGAACAGATTTTTTATGTTCATTAATAAATGTTCCCAGACAGATTTCATATGTTCATTAATAAATGTTCCCAGAACAGATTTTGTATGTTCATTAATAAATGTCCCCAGAACAGATTTCATATGTTCATTAATAAATGTTCCCAGAACAGATTTTGTATGTTCATTAATAAATGTTCCCAGAACAGATTTCATATGTTCATTAATAAATGTCCCCAGAACAGATTTCATATGTTCATTAATAAATGTTCCCAGAACAGATTTCATATGTTCATTAATAAATGTTCCCAGAACAGATTTTGTATGTTCATTAATAAATGTTCCCAGAACAGATTTTGTATGTTCATTAATAAATGTTCCCAGAACAGATTTTGTATGTTCATTAATAAATGTTCCCAGAACAGATTTCATATGTTCATTAATAAATGTTCCCAGAACAGATTTTGTATGTTCATTAATAAATGTTCCCAGAACAGATTTTGTATGTTCATTAATAAATGTTCCCAGAACAGATTTTGTATGTTCATTAATAAATGTTCCCAGAACAGATTTTGTATGTTCATTAATAAATGTTCCCAGAACAGATTTTGTATGTTCATTATTAATAAATGTTCCCAGAACAGATTTTGTATGTTCATTAATAAATGTTCCCAGAATGTTTTTTTAGGTTGTGGGAGGAGTCTGATGGGAACATTGTGCCAATATCACAAAATACCCGTATGGACCAAAAACTGGTTGAATCAACGATGTTTCCCCACTACATTTCAACAACAACAACAAAGACATCAACGTGATGATGTTGACCCACATGGAAAACTGATTTCATTTTCAAAAAGACATCAACGGCATTTAGTCTTTTTTTCACACAGCTTTTAATCTAAATCTAATGACATTTTTTGTTGTTGATTTCATATTTAATTCACGTTAGTTTGACAACTCAACCAAATGTACGTAAATCAAAACCAGATGTTGAACTGGCGTTTTTTGGGGGGGTACTAAGCAAACATCTGGAATTGTTTTAAGATGGTCGTACCGTGCATCATTTAGCTGTTTCATTTAGAAATGTTTTTTACCCCTTAAGTTATTTAAAAAAGATGTTTAAAACGACTTGATAAAATAGTGAATGTGGTTTCTACTACCATAGCCCCATAAAAACGTAAAGAAAGACTGTGAAGAAATACATCAAAGAAATAAGGTGTAGATTTAAAAAAAAAAACATTTTTTTTTTTAGATATCTCGGAGATTTAAAAAAAAAATCTAAGGAAATATTTTAGTTTTTTGCGACACATATTTAAGCCCTTATTCTTGTTGGCACAAAACTACCTCCATACTACCATTTGTCTGTTTAGGTCACCTTTAGATGACGGTTTAATCTCTCTCTCTCTCTCTCTCTCTCTCTCTCTCTCTCTCTCTCTCTCTCCCTCTCTCTTTCTCTCTCTCTCTCTCTCTCTCTCTCTCTCTCTCTCTCTCCCTCTCTCTTTCTCTCTGTCTCTCTCTCTCTCTCTCTCTCTCTCTCTCTCTCTCTCTCTCTCTCTCTCTCTCTCTCTTTATACATATATATATATATATATATATATATATCCATACCTTCCCATTAATTTATATGGGTTACCTTCAGATGAGTCTGTGAGTCTTGTTGTGGTTGTAGAGCAAAATGGAGAGTCTTCAGTTTCCACAGTGGGGTCATATTAGTTTGTCGCTCAAATGGTTTGGATGCTACAGACAGAAAGTGGCACATCAGCATTACCTTCTTCAGTGATCCTAGATCAGCACTCATAGTCTTGGATACCTTGTAAAAAAATGGTCCAGAAGTACACAGTGTATAAACGGCAGGGTAGCCTAGTGGTTAGAGCATTGGACTAGTAACTGGAAGGTTACAAGATCAAATCCCTGAGCTGACAAGGTACAAATCTGTCATTCTGCCCCTGAACACGCAGTTAAACCACTGTTCCTAGGCCGTCATTGGAAATAAGAATTTGTTCTTAACTGACTTGCCTAGTAAAATAAATACAAATAAACAGGATGGTTAGTGAAAGGTTGTTTCGGAAAGGATTCAGACCCCTTGACTTTTTCCACATGTAGTTACATTACAGCTTCATTCTAAAATGGGTTAAAAATACAATATCGCATAATGACAAAGCAAGAAAAACAGTGTAAGTATGATAGAGCCTGATCAACACTGATCTGAAGTCTGTTTGACCTTGACCCTTGACCTTTGTGCTAGAGACGAAACGGTCTTCTGTGCTGTGAAGGGATTTAACCATGACATCACAAGGTTTGCCTGTGATGTTCACAGGCCAAGGGACAGTGATCTGAAGTTTGCAACAAAAAAATAAATAAATCGCAAAACATTCAAAAATGTCATAATTTGATTTATTTTTAACGATTTTGACACAATAAGCAAACATTTATCTTTACATGCCAAACAGTTGGATCTATCAACTCTAGTGGGGGGGGGGCTATGAAAGAGGACATCCTCTGTTTCTAAAAGATACATGTTGAGAAGTTAAAACACCCTATGTTTATATTCTTACTGTAACTCGTTACAGCCGTTTCCAGCATAACAGAGAGGTTCATGGGGAAATATCAGCTCATGTTCTGGGAATGTTCCCCATTTGCTTTGGAAGACAGTTCAGACATTGCCTTGGTGTCATAAAAAGCACCCCCCCCCCACAAAAAAAAACGATTGGCCATGATGAAGCTCTTTCGTCGGACCACTTTCATGTCTGACATCATCATCCCTCAGCGTTGACAAGGTTACTATCATGACCCATCTCTGCTCCCTTCCCTTTGCCGTGACAACTATTACCGTGTTAACGCTCCCTACAGGTTCCTATCTGAAGTCTATATTAAGGGCTGTTAAAGACAGACTTCCGGAAGTGTCCCAAATGGCACCCTTTTTCCTTTTATAGGGCACTACTTCTAAACCAGGGACCAGGGCTACAGGTCTAACGTAGTGCACTAAATAGGGCACTACTTCTAAACCAGGGACCAGGGCTTCAGGTCTAACGTAGTGCACTAAATAGGGCACTCCTTCTAAACCAGTTACCAGGGCTACAGGTCTAACGTAGTGCACGAAATAGGGCACTACTTCTAAACCAGGGACCAGGGCTACAGGTCTAACGTAGTGCACTAAATAGGGCACTACTTCTAAACCAGGGACCAGGGCTACAGGTCTAACGTAGTGCACTAAATAGGTCACTACTTCTAAACCAGGGACCAGGGCTACAGGTTTAACGTAGTGCACTATATAGGGCAGACTTTCTTAAAGTGTGGGTTGTGACCCAAAGTGGGTCGTTGACATGTTAGTGGTTTGTTTATATACTGTATATGTTTATCTCGGTTTGGGGTTCAACATGCTGTTGACAGTTAGAATAATACAACACACAAGGTGCGATTTGTTGAAATTTGAAGCCATTACCATTCATGTATGAATAATGCATTAATGAATGAGCACCTTCTCATTCATGTATTTTTTAGCATCATGATGAAGGAAAGGGAAAAGGGGGGATACCTAGTCAGTTACCTAGTCAGTTAACTAGTCAGATACCTAGTCAGATGCCTAGTCAGTTACCTAGTCAGTTACCTAGTCAGATACCTAGTCAGATACCTAGTCAGATACCTAGTCAGTTACCTAGTCAGATACCTAGTCAGTTACCTAGTCAGATACCTAGTCAGTTACCTAGTCAGTTACCTAGTCAGATACCTAGTCAGTTACCTAGTCAGTTACCTAGTCAGTTACCTAGTCAGTTACCTAGTCAGATACCTAGTCAGTTACCTAGTCAGATACCTAGTCAGTTACCTAGTCAGTTACCTAGTCAGTTACCTAGTCAGTTACCTAGTCAGTTACCTAGTCAGTTACCTAGTCAGATACCTAGTCAGTTACCTAGTCAGTTACCTAGTCAGATACCTAGTCAGTTACCTAGTCAGATACCTAGTCAGTTACCTAGTCAGATACCTAGTCAGATACCTAGTCAGATACCTAGTCAGTTACCTAGTCAGATACCTAGTCAGTTACCTAGTCAGATACCTAGTCAGATACCTAGTCAGATACCTAGTCAGTTACCTAGTCAGTTACCTAGTCAGTTACCTAGTCAGTTACCTAGTCAGATAAAGAGTCAGTTACCTAGTCAGATACCTAGTCAGTTACCTAGTCAGATACCTAGTCAGATACCTAGTCAGATACCTAGTCAGTTACCTAGTCAGATACCTAGTCAGTTACCTAGTCAGATACCTAGTCAGATACCTAGTCAGATACCTAGTCAGTTACCTAGTCAGATACCTAGTCAGTTACCTAGTCAGTTACCTAGTCAGATACCTAGTCAGATACCTAGTCAGATACCTAGTCAGTTACCTAGTCAGATACCTAGTCAGTTACCTAGTCAGATACCTAGTCAGATACCTAGTCAGATACCTAGTCAGTTACCTAGTCAGTTACCTAGTCAGTTACCTAGTCAGATACCTAGTCAGTTACCTAGTCAGTTACCTAGTCAGATACCTAGTCAGATACCTAGTCAGTTACCTAGTCAGATACCTAGTCAGTTACCTAGTCAGATACCTAGTCAGATACCTAGTCAGATACCTAGTCAGTTACCTAGTCAGATACCTAGTCAGTTACCTAGTCAGATACCTAGTCAGATACCTAGTCAGATACCTAGTCAGTTACCTAGTCAGTTACCTAGTCAGTTACCTAGTCAGTTACCTAGTCAGTTACCTAGTCAGATACCTAGTCAGATACCTAGTCAGATACCTAGTCAGTTACCTAGTCAGATACCTAGTCAGATACCTAGTCAGATACCTAGTCAGTTACCTAGTCAGTTACCTAGTCAGTTACCTAGTCAGATACCTAGTCAGTTACCTAGTCAGTTACCTAGTCAGTTACCTAGTCAGTTACCTAGTCAGATAAAGAGTCAGTTACCTAGTCAGATACCTAGTCAGTTACCTAGTCAGATACCTAGTCAGATACCTAGTCAGATACCTAGTCAGATACCTAGTCAGTTACCTAGTCAGATACCTAGTCAGATACCTAGTCAGTTACCTAGTCAGATACCTAGTCAGATACCTAGTCAGTTACCTAGTCAGTTACCTAGTCAGTTACCTAGTCAGTTACCTAGTCAGTTACCTAGTCAGATAAAGAGTCAGTTACCTAGTCAGTTACCTAGTCAGATACCTAGTCAGATACCTAGTCAGATACCTAGTCAGTTACCTAGTCAGATACCTAGTCAGTTACCTAGTCAGATACCTAGTCAGTTACCTAGTCAGTTACCTAGTCAGATACCTAGTCAGATACCTAGTCAGATACCTAGTCAGTTACCTAGTCAGTTACCTAGTCAGATACCTAGTCAGTTACCTAGTCAGTTACCTAGTCAGATACCTAGTCAGATACCTAGTCAGATACCTAGTCAGATACCTAGTCAGTTACCTAGTCAGATACCTAGTCAGTTACCTAGTCAGATACCTAGTCAGTTACCTAGTCAGTTACCTAGTCAGTTACCTAGTCAGTTACCTAGTCAGATACCTAGTCAGTTACCTAGTCAGTTACCTAGTCAGATACCTAGTCAGATACCTAGTCAGTTACCTAGTCAGTTACCTAGTCAGATACCTAGTCAGATACCTAGTCAGTTACCTAGTCAGATACCTAGTCAGTTACCTAGTCAGTTACCTAGTCAGTTACCTAGTCAGATACCTAGTCAGATACCTAGTCAGATACCTAGTCAGACACCTAGTCAGTTAACTAGTCAGTTACCTAGTCAGATACCTAGTCAGTTACCTAGTCAGATACCTAGTCAGTTACCTAGTCAGTTACCTAGTCAGATACCTAGTCAGATACCTAGTCAGTTACCTAGTCAGTTACCTAGTCAGATACCTAGTCAGTTAACTAGTCAGTTACCTAGTCAGATACCTAGTCAGTTACCTAGTCAGATACCTAGTCAGTTACCTAGTCAGTTGTACAACTGAAATGTGTCTTTAGCATGGTTTTTAGCATGGTTTTTAGCATGGTTTTTAGGGGATACCTAGTCAGATACCTAGTCAGATACCTAGTCAGTTACCTAGTCAGATACCTAGTCAGTTAACTAGTCAGATACCTAGTCAGATACCTAGTCAGATACTTAGTCAGATACCTAGTCAGTTACCTAGTCAGATACCTAGTCAGATACCTAGTCAGTTAACTAGTCAGTTACCTAGTCAGTTACCTAGTCAGATACCTAGTCAGTTACCTAGTCAGATACCTAGTCAGTTACCTAGTCAGATACCTAGTCAGTTACCTAGTCAGTTACCTAGTCAGATACCTAGTCAGTTACCTAGTCAGTTACCTAGTCAGTTACCTAGTCAGTTACCTAGTCAGATACCTAGTCAGTTACCTAGTCAGATACCTAGTCAGTTACCTAGTCAGTTACCTAGTCAGTTACCTAGTCAGTTACCTAGTCAGTTACCTAGTCAGTTACCTAGTCAGATACCTAGTCAGTTACCTAGTCAGTTACCTAGTCAGATACCTAGTCAGTTACCTAGTCAGATACCTAGTCAGTTACCTAGTCAGATACCTAGTCAGATACCTAGTCAGATACCTAGTCAGTTACCTAGTCAGATACCTAGTCAGTTACCTAGTCAGATACCTAGTCAGATACCTAGTCAGATACCTAGTCAGTTACCTAGTCAGTTACCTAGTCAGTTACCTAGTCAGTTACCTAGTCAGATAAAGAGTCAGTTACCTAGTCAGATACCTAGTCAGTTACCTAGTCAGATACCTAGTCAGATACCTAGTCAGATACCTAGTCAGTTACCTAGTCAGATACCTAGTCAGTTACCTAGTCAGATACCTAGTCAGATACCTAGTCAGATACCTAGTCAGTTACCTAGTCAGATACCTAGTCAGTTACCTAGTCAGTTACCTAGTCAGATACCTAGTCAGATACCTAGTCAGATACCTAGTCAGTTACCTAGTCAGATACCTAGTCAGTTACCTAGTCAGATACCTAGTCAGATACCTAGTCAGATACCTAGTCAGTTACCTAGTCAGTTACCTAGTCAGTTACCTAGTCAGATACCTAGTCAGTTACCTAGTCAGTTACCTAGTCAGATACCTAGTCAGATACCTAGTCAGTTACCTAGTCAGATACCTAGTCAGTTACCTAGTCAGATACCTAGTCAGATACCTAGTCAGATACCTAGTCAGTTACCTAGTCAGATACCTAGTCAGTTACCTAGTCAGATACCTAGTCAGATACCTAGTCAGATACCTAGTCAGTTACCTAGTCAGTTACCTAGTCAGTTACCTAGTCAGTTACCTAGTCAGTTACCTAGTCAGATACCTAGTCAGATACCTAGTCAGATACCTAGTCAGTTACCTAGTCAGATACCTAGTCAGATACCTAGTCAGATACCTAGTCAGTTACCTAGTCAGTTACCTAGTCAGTTACCTAGTCAGTTACCTAGTCAGATACCTAGTCAGTTACCTAGTCAGTTACCTAGTCAGTTACCTAGTCAGTTACCTAGTCAGATAAAGAGTCAGTTACCTAGTCAGATACCTAGTCAGTTACCTAGTCAGATACCTAGTCAGATACCTAGTCAGATACCTAGTCAGATACCTAGTCAGTTACCTAGTCAGATACCTAGTCAGATACCTAGTCAGTTACCTAGTCAGATACCTAGTCAGATACCTAGTCAGTTACCTAGTCAGTTACCTAGTCAGTTACCTAGTCAGTTACCTAGTCAGTTACCTAGTCAGATAAAGAGTCAGTTACCTAGTCAGTTACCTAGTCAGATACCTAGTCAGATACCTAGTCAGATACCTAGTCAGTTACCTAGTCAGATACCTAGTCAGTTACCTAGTCAGATACCTAGTCAGTTACCTAGTCAGTTACCTAGTCAGATACCTAGTCAGATACCTAGTCAGATACCTAGTCAGTTACCTAGTCAGTTACCTAGTCAGATACCTAGTCAGTTACCTAGTCAGTTACCTAGTCAGATACCTAGTCAGATACCTAGTCAGATACCTAGTCAGATACCTAGTCAGTTACCTAGTCAGATACCTAGTCAGTTACCTAGTCAGATACCTAGTCAGTTACCTAGTCAGTTACCTAGTCAGTTACCTAGTCAGTTACCTAGTCAGATACCTAGTCAGTTACCTAGTCAGTTACCTAGTCAGATACCTAGTCAGATACCTAGTCAGTTACCTAGTCAGTTACCTAGTCAGATACCTAGTCAGATACCTAGTCAGTTACCTAGTCAGATACCTAGTCAGTTACCTAGTCAGTTACCTAGTCAGTTACCTAGTCAGATACCTAGTCAGATACCTAGTCAGATACCTAGTCAGACACCTAGTCAGTTAACTAGTCAGTTACCTAGTCAGATACCTAGTCAGTTACCTAGTCAGATACCTAGTCAGTTACCTAGTCAGTTACCTAGTCAGATACCTAGTCAGATACCTAGTCAGTTACCTAGTCAGTTACCTAGTCAGATACCTAGTCAGTTAACTAGTCAGTTACCTAGTCAGATACCTAGTCAGTTACCTAGTCAGATACCTAGTCAGTTACCTAGTCAGTTGTACAACTGAAATGTGTCTTTAGCATGGTTTTTAGCATGGTTTTTAGCATGGTTTTTAGGGGATACCTAGTCAGATACCTAGTCAGATACCTAGTCAGTTACCTAGTCAGATACCTAGTCAGTTAACTAGTCAGATACCTAGTCAGATACCTAGTCAGATACTTAGTCAGATACCTAGTCAGTTACCTAGTCAGATACCTAGTCAGATACCTAGTCAGTTAACTAGTCAGATACCTAGTCAGATACCTAGTCAGTTACCTAGTCAGATACCTAGTCAGTTACCTAGTCAGATACCTAGTCATTTACCTAGTCAGATACCTAGTCAGATACCTAGTCAGATACCTAGTCAGATACCTAGTCAGATACCTAGTCAGATACCTAGTCAGTTACCTAGTCAGTTACCTAGTCAGATACCTAGTCAGATACCTAGTCAGTTACCTAGTCAGTTACCTAGTCAGATACCTAGTCAGTTACCTAGTCAGATACCTAGTCAGATACCTAGTCAGATACCTAGTCAGATACCTAGTCAGATACCTAGTCAGATACCTAGTCAGTTACCTAGTCAGATACCTAGTCAGATACCTAGTCAGATACCTAGTCAGATACCTAGACAGTTACCTAGTCAGTTACCTAGTCAGATACCTAGTCAGTTACCTAGTCAGATACCTAGTCAGATACCTAGTCAGATACCTAGTCAGATACCTAGTCAGATACCCAGTCAGATACCTAGTCAGTTACCTAGTCAGTTACCTAGTCAGATACCTAGTCAGTTACCTAGTCAGATACCTAGTCAGATACCTAGTCAGTTACCTAGTCAGATACCTAGTCAGTTACCTAGTCAGATAAAGAGTCAGATACCTAGTCAGATACCTAGTCAGTTACCTAGTCAGTTACCTAGTCAGATACCTAGTCAGATACCTAGTCAGATACCTAGTCAGATACCTAGTCAGATACCTAGTCAGTTACCTAGTCAGATACCTAGTCAGTTACCTAGTCAGATAAAGAGTCAGATACCTAGTCAGATACCTAGTCAGTTACCTAGTCAGTTACCTAGTCAGATACCTAGTCAGTTACCTAGTCAGATACCTAGTCAGTTACCTAGTCAGATACCTAGTCAGTTACCTAGTCAGATACCTAGTCAGTTACCGAGTCAGATACCTAGTCAGATACCTAGTCAGATACCTAGTCAGATACCTAGTCAGTTACCTAGTCAGATACCTAGTCAGATACCTAGTCAGTTACCTAGTCAGATACCTAGTCAGTTACCTAGTCAGATACCTAGTCAGATACCTAGTCAGTTACCTAGTCAGATACCTAGTCAGATACCTAGTCAGATACCTAGTCAGTTACCTAGTCAGATACCTAGTCAGATACCTAGTCAGATACCTAGTCAGATACCTAGTCAGATACCTAGTCAGTTACATAGTCAGTTACCTAGTCAGATACCTAGTCAGATACCTAGTCAGTTACCTAGTCAGTTGTACAACTGAAATGTGTCTTTAGCATGGTTTTTAGCATGGAAGAATGAGCCATTCACCTTTAGCATCAGGAAGAATGAGCCATTCACCTTCATAGTTTTTAGCATCAGGGAGAATGAGCCATTCACCTTCATGGTTTTTAGCATCAGGGAGAATGAGCAATTCACCTTCATGGTTTTTAGCATCAGGGAGAATGAGCCATTCACCTTTAGCATCAGGGAGAATGAGCCATTCACCTTCATGGTTTTTAGCATCAGGGAGAATGAGCCATTCACCTTCATAGTTTTTAGCATCAGGGAGAATGAGCCATTCACCTTCATGGTTTTTAGCATCAGGGAGAATGAGCCATTCACCTTCATGGTTTTTAGCATCAGGAAGAATGAGCCATTCACCTGAATGGTTTTTAGCATCAGGGAGAATGAGCCATTCACCTGAATGGTTTTTAGCATCAGGGAGAATGAGCCATTCACCTTTAGCATCAGGGAGAATGAGCCATTCACCTGAATGGTTTTTAGCATCAGGGAGAATGAGCCATTCACCTTCATGGTTTTTAGCATCAGGGAGAATGAGCCATTCACCTTCATGGTTTTTAGCATCAGGGAGAATGAGCCATTCACCTTCATGGTTTTTAGCATCAGGGAGAATGAGCCATTCACCTTCGTGGTTTTTAGCATCAGGGAGAATGAGACATTCACCTTCATGTGTTTTAGCATCAGGGAGAATGAGCCATTCACCTTTAGCATCAGGGAGAATGAGCCATTCACCTTCGTGGTTTTTAGCATCAGGGAGAATGAGCCATTCACCTTTAGCATCAGGGAGAATGAGCCATTCACCTTCATGGTTTTTAGCATCAGGAAGAATGAGCCATTCACCTTTAGCATCAGGGAGAATGAGCCATTCACCTTCATGGTTTTTAGCATCAGGGAGAATGAGCCATTCACCTTCATGATTTTTAGCATCAGGGAGAATGAGCCATTCACCTTCGTGGTTTTTAGCATCAGGGAGAATGAGCCATTCACCTTCATGGTTTTTTAGCATCAGGAATCTTGCTTTGGCTCGTTTTACACCGTACTAAGCGTTGTCTCTTTCTTTTAATCATCCCTTGGGGGAATCTCAGGGAAATTGGTTGAAGCTCTCTGTTTTTATTTTATTTTATTTTTAATTGTACCTTTATTTAACTAGGCAAGTCAGTTAATAACACATTCTTATTTTCAATGACGGCCTAGGAACAGTGGGTTAACTGCCTGTCCAGGGGCAGAACGACAGATTTGTACCTTGTCAGCTCTAACCACTAGGATACCCCGCCAACCCCATGTATCTGAGTAACATCTAAGAAACCAACATGTAATGTTGGCCACCTCAACAAACCAAGCTTCAGACTCCGAAGAGCGATCGACAGCCTAAAGTTGAATTCCCTGCACGTGTAACAGGGTTAGACACCTCAGGTACGTTCAGTAGGGCACGAAACCTCGGGTATGTTCAGTAGGGCACGAAACCTCGGGTACGTTCAGTAGGGCGCGAAACCTCGGGTACGTTCAGTAGGGCACAAAGCCTCGGGTAGGTTCAGTAGGGCACGAAACCTCAGGTAGGTTCAGTAGGGCACGAAACCTCAGGTAGGTTCAGTAGGGCACGAAACCTTGGGTAGGTTCATTAGGGCACGACAACTCGGGTACGTTCAGTAGGGCACGAAACCTCAGGTACGTTCAGTAGGGCACGACACCTCGGGTAAGTTCAGTAGGGCACGACACCTCGGGTAGGTTCAGTAGGGCACGAAACCTCGGGTACATTCATTAGGGCACGA
This sequence comes from Oncorhynchus masou masou, assembly GCF_036934945.1. Lineage (NCBI taxonomy): Eukaryota > Metazoa > Chordata > Actinopteri > Salmoniformes > Salmonidae > Oncorhynchus > Oncorhynchus masou. Next base: position 10,378 of record NW_027010731.1, on the reverse strand, counting down.
CAAATCGGGTACGTTCAGTAGGGCACGACTCCTCGGGTACGTTCAGTAGGGCACCAAACCTCGGGTACGTTCAGTAGGGCACCAAACCTCGGGTACGTTCAGTAGGGCACCAAACCTCGGGTACGTTCAGTAGGGCACCAAACCTCGGGTACGTTCAGTAGGGCACCAAACCTCAGGTACGTTCAGTAGGGCAGGAAATGGAAGAAAAACAGTCATGAAACAAGGAGGTACAATCTGAACTCGTCCAATAAAAAACCCTTGTTTTCATTTTTCGTTTTAGCGATTTTTGTTAACGTTTTTTTGGGACTACGGTGTGCCCTAATGAATACGGGCCCCACTGTCCAATGTTTAGAGAAGTGTTCTACCGTTTAACAACAAGACACTGGCATCCGAAGACAATAGGTATGATTAGCACGGTGGATGTTCTGACTAAGACTGTAACAAATCACACACTACCTTACTCATCACTGCAACGTGCAATGGTTGAATTATCTCAGACTCATTAGTGTCTGCATTGCCGTAATGTGTCTCTTCCTGATTCCTAGCCTGGTTTGGTTTGATGAATGGAGGGAATATTATACTTTTGGAATGTCAAACTGTGATTGTGGGTAAAAAGGATGACCATTATCATAACAACATAATAGTGTCCATTAACATTCAGACAATTGCAGCTGGACCAGATAAAATGGCCTAATGAAGGCTTTGGCAATTAGGATAATGGATTTGGCCTCCAATAATACTGTTTACATGGCTGCTTCCTCTAATGACACTGTTATCCAGGAGACTGCAATCATTGGCTCAGCTCAATCAGACGCAGGATAAATGGAGGTACACCTAGCTAACAACAGTTTAGTTTGAGATGAGGCTACGTTTGATGAGTGACCACACTGATCAACCTGAATGCTGATTGGCTGAAAGCCGCGGTATGTCAGATCAAAACATTTATTTTTACTATTGTAATTACGTTGGTCACTAGACAGGGCCGTCACGGCATTCAAGAGAAGAATGTGAGGACTAAGGTGCAGCGTGGTGTTCATAATTTATTTATTAGCAACTGAACACTAAATACGAAAATGACAAAAAGAATAACCGAAACACTTCTGTCTGGCACAGATACGAAACAGGAAACAACTACCCACAAAACCCATGTGAGCCAGAGCTACCTAAGTATGGTTCTCAATCAGAGACAAAGACAGACAGCTGTCCCTAATTGAGATCCATACCCGGCCAAAAACAAAGACATACAAAAACATAGAAAAAAGAACATAGAATGCCCACCCTGGTCACATCCCGGCCTAACCAAAATTAGAGAATAAAAAGCCTGTCTATGGCCAGGCCGTGACAAGGGCACCATAGACCCTCTATCACAAAATAACCATGAAACAGCAACCATTAGTAGGGAGGAGATCTTATCCAATCTACTCTCAGGTTGTAAATTTTAAAATAGTAAACAACAGCACTGTTGTTTGACCATCCAAAGCCTCAGCCAGACCATCACCTCTAATAAACTAGGTAACCCAGGATGAACCTCATCCATATTTAACAGTACCTATTCATCTCTGGTATGGTCGTGACCATATTTCAGCAGCTAGCCCTTCCTTCCTCTCTCTGCCTGCCACAGAGCATCTGCTGGTTGAGAGAGATTGATGAGTGCTGAGGGAAGCAAACTGTGCACGCGGGCTAGGTCCCAAATGGCCTCCCAGGTCTCCCCTCGGGCTGGGCAGGAACAGGAACTGTTTCCTGGAACTCTGCCAGTTACAGCCACTGCATTGGGTACTGCATCCACTGGCTGGCTCCAAGGATTAAACCCGAGGAAATAATCTAGGAGAAGTCGAGTTTCAATGTCATGCAGCAACAGCACAACATTGTCCAAGTCATGCAGGTCAGGCAGTGGTAGACTAATGTAGAATACGCTGTATCTGTTCCATAAAACTGATGAGAAAAACCACACTTCATCTGCCTAATCCACTTGAAAGTACATCTGCATGGCACATAGAAACATGGTGGGGAGGGGGGTTACACTGGATGTTGCTATAACGAGAGATAGATGTTTTATTGTGAATGAGACACTATTTGGACCGAGGGTAGGAGACCTTCTCAGAAGAAGGGAGTGAATAAAAGGAGTGAGAGAGAGAGAAACAGGAAGAGTGAGAGAGAAACAGGAAGAGTGAGAGAGAGAAACAGGAGGAGTGAGAGAGAGAAACAGGAAGAGAGTGAGAGAGATAAACAGGAAGAGTGAGAGAGAGAAACAGGAGAGAGAGAAACAGGAAGAGTGAGAGAGAGAGAAACAGGAGGAGAGAGAGAGAGAGAGAGAGAGAGAGAGAGAGAGAAACAGGAAGAGAGAGAGAAAAACAGGCAGAGTGAGAGTGTGAGAGAGAGAAACAGGAAGAGTAAGAGAGAGAGAGAAAGAGAGAGAAACATGAAGAGTGAGAGAGAGAGTGAGAGAGAGAGAGAGAAGCAGGAAGAGAGAGAGAGAAACAGGAAGAGTGGGAGAGAGAGAAACAGGAAGTGTGAGAGAGAGAGAGCGAGAGAGAGAGAGAGAGAGAGAGAGAGGAACAGGAAGAGTGAGAGAGAGAGAGAGAGAGAGAGAGAAACAGGAAGCGTGTGAGAGAGAGAGAGAGAGAGAGAAACAGGAAGTGTGAGAGAGGGAGAGAGAGAGAGAAACAGGAAGCGTGAGAGAGGGAGAGAGAGAGAGAGAGAAACAGGAAGTGTGAGAGAGGGAGAGAGAGAAACAGGAAGCGTGAGAGAGGGAGAGAGAGAGAGAGAGAGAAACAGGAAGCGTGAGAGAGAGAGAGAGAGAGAGAGAGAGAGAGAGAGAAACAGGAAGCGTGAGAGAGAGAGAGAGAGAGAGAGAGAGAGAGAGAGAGAGAGAGAGAGAGAGAGAGAGAGAGAAACAGGAAGAGAGAGAGAGAAACAGGAAGCGTGAGAGAGGGAGAGAGAGAGAGAGAGAGAAACAGGAAGCGTGAGAGAGAGAGAGAGAGAGAGAGAGAGAGAGAGAAACAGGAAGCGTGAGAGAGGGAGAGAGAGAGAGAGAGGGAGAGAGAGAGAGAGAGGGAGAGAGAGAGAAACAGGAAGAGAGAGAGAGAGAAACAGGAAGCGTGAGAGAGAGAGAGAGAGAGAGAGAGAGAGAGAAAGAGAGAGAGAGAAACAGGAAGCGTGAGAGAGGGAGAGGGAGAGAGGGAGAGAGAGAAACAGGAAGCGTGAGAGAGGGAGAGAGAGAGAGAGAGGGAGAGAGAGAGAGAGAGGGAGAGAGAGAGAAACAGGAAGAGAGAGAGAGAAACAGGAAGTGTGAGAGAGGGAAACACAACCCAGGAATATTAAGACACGGTTTAGGCTTTCTCATCACAATGAGGCTTTCTGTGTCTTCTGCTGGGTTACCATTGTTAGGTGTTTAAATCAGGTCTTATCAGAGCCATGCAGCTCCCTGGTCCATCACTGTTTTGTAAAGCAACTCTCTCTGGGAACAGCCTTTAATACATACAGATAAATCTGAATAGAATCCACCAGTGGAGGAGGAAGGGGAGGACCATCCTCCTCAGTGAATTTCATAAAAATGAAAATAGTGAAACATTAAAGCTAAAACTATGCTAAATATATTCACATCATCCAAGTAATTGATTAAAACACAATGTTTTGCAATGAATGTCTACAGTAGCCTCAACAGTACTCTGTTAGGTAGCACCGTGGTGTAGCCGGAGGACAGCTAGCTTCCGTCCTCCTCTGGGTACATTGACTTCAATACAAAACCTAGGAGGCTCGTGTTTTCATATTTATTTGAATAAACAAATAGGCTACATAGGTCAGGAGCCAGACAGGGAGCCTAAGAAGGAATGAAAATGAATTATTTTGGGCTATGTTATTTTAATTATTTCAAGGCTATAGCCTACAAAGAAGTGTGCCACAATAGACTGGTAGGGACAAAAAGCTCTCAGCATTTAAACAACATTTTGTTGTATTAAATCATTATAGTCTATAAATTGCGCATATAGGCTCTGACTTACTTAGAATGAAATTCAAATTAAATGAAAAACGACTTATCAGTGGCTTTTGAATTCATTTTTATAAACATGATTCTGGCCAGTCTGGGGTTTCAGGCTCATGTGATGTTACCTGGAGAGGCAACAGGGAACATCCTCTCCACACTTACAGAGCCACTGGGGATGATTAACATCCTTTTGGCCAGTCTGGGGTTTCAGGCTCATGTGATGTTACCTGGAGAGCAACCAACAGGGAACATCCTCTCCACACTTACAGAGCCACTGGGGATGATTAACATCCTTTTGGCCAGTCTGGGGTTTCAGGCTCATGTGATGTTACCTGGAGAGCAGGCAACAGGGAATATCCTCTCCACACTTACAGAGCCACTGGGGATGATAAACATCCTTTTGGCCAGTCTTGCCAGGCTAGGCAGAGATGCAAAGTTGTTGTTGTTTGTTTCTATAGGAAGGTCTAAAGAAAAAGTTCCTTGACTGGAATATGTCAGACCTCTTGGGTCTAAAATCAGTATATAACCTCTTGGGCCTAAAAATCAATATATAACCTCTTGGGCCTAAAATCAATATATAACCTCTTGGGCCTAAAATCAATATATAACCTCTTGGGCCTAAAATCAATATATAACCTCTTGGGTCTAAAAATCAATATATAACCTCTTGCGCCTAAAATCAATATATAACCTCTTGGGTCTAAAAATCAATATATGAACTCTTGGGCCTAAAATCAGTATATAACCTCTTGGGTCTAAAAATCAATATATAACCTCTTGGGCCTAAAATCAGTATATAACCTCTTGGGTCTAAAAATCAATATATAACCTCTTGGGCCTAAAATCAATATATAACCTCTTGGGCCTAAAATCAATATATAACCTCTTGGGCCTAAAATCAATATATGACCTCTTGTATAGATGGTAGAATAAACATGAACGAAACGTTTAAGAGATCTGATATTTTGGGGGGGGGGGGTTTATAAATATTTTGCTACAATGACAAACTTTCTTTTAGCATGTGCACGCAGTCAGTACCCCGTCATGCTTTCAGGATAGGTGTGTTTTAAGATTACACAAGGACATCACTGCATGGTCTCTCTTGGTCTTGGTCGTCATCTTTGTAAATCACTTTGATTTAGCACCTGTGTGATTTATCAGTTTTTGAATGAAAATATTTAGCATACTAGATGGCAGTAGTTAAAGCAAAGGGCTATAGCAGCACACAAGTAGACTACAGATGCATGCTGGGCCTGGGCTCTGAGTTCGTGAAGTGAGCGCTACTTGGAGAGAAATTAGAAGTGGAGAAAAGGCCAACGCTCCAGCCTTTGGGAATCTTGCTCCGTGCTCCAGTCAAATTAGGCTCCTCGCTCCAGCTCTGCACGGCTCTGTTCTGCACTGCTCTGCTCTGCTCTGCTCTGCACTGCTCTGTTCTGGACTGCTCTGCACTGCTCTGCTCTGCACTGCACTGCACTGCTCTGCTCTGCATTGCTCTGCTCTGCACTTCTCTGCTCTGCTCTGCGCTTCTCTGCACTGCTCTGCTCTGCACTTCTCTGCTCTGCTCATACATACTCTGGTTTGGGCACAACAGACAGAAGTTGGCAGATCAGATGAATCGACTTCCGACGAATCTCCTGGTCACGGAAAAAAAACGGAGAACATCATTGTGGTCGTGAGAGTCTCGTCTTTCAATAGCTGGCCAATAATAATAGTTTAGGCCAAACCGTTCGGACGCTACAGATGATTTTGTGAAAAGACCGATTTTTGCAATTGTCTCATGGTCTGACAAACACCTCCCTAGCTCTGTCACCTTTCACCGCAGGTGCGGAAGAACGCCATTGGCAGACGTGTTGGATTGAGATGCATCCAATGAAACAAACACAGGATCTCTAGCTTAACCTGACGCATTTTTATGGAGATTATTTTATTATGCTAATTAATTAAATTGACTTGAATGGGTACACCCGTTATAATTGACTTGAATGGGCACACCCAATATAATTTACATGCATGGGCACACCCATTCTAATTGACATTAATGGGCACACCTATCACAATTGAATTGAATAGGCACATATGTTACAATTGACTTCAATGGGCACACCCATTATAATTGAAATGGATGGGAACACCTATATAATTGAATTGAATGGGCACACCTATTATAATTGACATGAATGGGCACACACGTTATAACCTACTTGAATGGGCACACCCATTATAATTGAATTGAACGGGGACACCTATTACAATTGAATTGAATGGGCACACACGTTATGATTGACTTGAATGGGCACACACATTATAATTTAATTGAATGGGCACACACGTTATAATTGAATTGAAGGGGGCACACACATTATAATTGAATTGAATGGGAACACCCATTTTAATTGAAATGAATGGGCACACATATTATAATTGAAGAGAACGGTCACACCCGTTATAATTGAATTTAATGGACACGACCATTATAATTGAATTGAATGGATACACCCATTATAATTGAATTGAATGGGCACACCCGTTATAATTGACGTGTATGGGCACACCCATTATAGTTTATTTGAATGGGCACACACGTTATGATTGACTTGAATGGGCACACCCATTATAATTGAATTGAATGGGCACACACGTTATAATTGACTTGAATGGGTACACCCATTATAATCGAATTGAATGGGCACACACGTTATAATTGACTTGAATGGGTACACCCATTATAATTGACTTGAATGGGCACACCCATTATAATTGACTTGAATGGGTACACCTATTATAATTGACTTGAATGGGCACACCCGTTATAATTGAATGGGCATCCCCATTATAATTGATTGGGCACACCCATTATAATTGAATGGGCACACCCATTATAATTGAATGGGCACACCCATTATAATTGAATGGGCACACCCATTATAATTGAATGGGCACACCCATTATAATTGAATGGGCACACCCGTTCTTTGGATTCTATTTCTATAGACAGACACAGCCAGGCTCCCGAGCAACAGAGTGACAGGCCACCCGGAGACTGAGTCAACCGCCATCATTCTGTCACAACCACACATTCAGCCAAACCCAATGCGCTCCCTATCCCTTCCTTGATGCTCTAACCATTACAGATCTGATGGGTTTGGATTAGTACAAGCAGTCCTTGACTACAGACAGAGAGACAGATCCAGCTAAGCTCCAGTACAGTGAGACTGGCAGGCCAAACCCTGTGACTGAGGCTGAAATCATATTACCGTCAGTCAGACAGGCACACTCTGTTTCCATGCTTCCATTGTACTGAACTGCAATCTGGATCGTTAGTGCACTGCCAAGACAGTGTTAAACTCTGACTGGCTCCTGTCTTTATTATCAACATGATGAGTCTCTCTGACTGGCTCCTGTCGTTAGCCTACATGAGTCCCCCTGACTGGCCCTAACAGTGTTGTGGCCCTAACAGTATTGTGGCCCTAACAGTATTGTGGCCCTAACAGTGTTGTGGCCCTAACAGTGTTGTGGTCCTAACAGTGTTGTGGCCCTAACAGTGTTGTGGCCCTAACAGTATTGTGGCCCTAGCAGTATTGTGGCCCTAACAGTGTTGTGGCCCTAACAGTATTGTGGCCCTAACAGTGTTGTGGCCCTAACAGTGTTGTGGCCCTAACAGTGTTGTGGCCCTAACAGTGTTGTTGCCCTGCAGTATTGTGGCCCTAACAGTGTTGTGGCCCTAACAGTATTGTGGCCCTAACAGTATTGTGGCCCTAACAGTGTTGTGGCCCTAACAGTATTGTGGCCCTAACAGTGTTGTGGCCCTAACAGTGTTGTGGCCCTAACAGTGTTGAGGGCCTAACAGTATTGTTGCCCTAACAGTATTGTGGCCCTAACAGTGTTGTGGCCCTAACAGTGTTGTGGCCCTAACAGTGTTGTGGCCCTAACAGTATTGTGGCCCTAACAGTGTTGTGGCCCTAACAGTATTGTGGTCCTAGCAGTATTGTGGCCATAACAGTGTTGTGGCCCTAACAGTGTTGTGGCCCTAACAGTGTTGTGGCCCTAACAGTGTTGTGGCCCTAACAGTGTTGTGGCCCTAACAGTGTTGTGGCCCTAACAGTGTTGTGGCCCTAACAGTATTGTGGCCCTAGCAGTATTGTGGCCCTAACAGTGTTGTGGCCCTAACAGTGTTGTGGCCCTAACAGTGTTGTGGCCCTAACAGTATTGTGGCCCTAGCAGTATTGTGGCCCTAACAGTGTTGTGGCCCTAACAGTGTTGTGGCCCTAACAGTGTTGTGGCCCTAACAGTGTTGTGGCCCTAACAGTGTTGTGGCCCTAACAGTGTTGTGGCCCTAACAGTGTTAATATATCCCATTTAGCAGACGCTTTTGTCCAAAGCGACTTACAAGTCGGCTGGGGCCACTACTTTTACATATGGGTGGCCCCAGCGGGAATCGAACCCACGACGCTTGGCGTTGCAAGCGCCATGCTCTACCGACTGAGCCACGCAGTATTGATAAGATAATCATCAACATAATTACACTCAATATCAAAATTGTCTAGAGGCTGTGTTCATGTGAATGTGATGACACTTAGTAAAGGAAACCTTCACCCTTCTAACTTCCTCTTTTCAAATTGCTTTCAATTACTGTGAGTGATGAAGGGAGGAAGGAAACTCCTGGAATAAGAAACGCCATGATGATTATCATTAGTTTTAATGTTTAATGATCAATTTAATTCTCATCCAAGCATCGCTGCCTCGGTGCAGTCAAGTTGACAAGATGAGGCTCGTGACAGTGATATGTAAATGTGGCTTAATGAGTCTATCACAGATCGTCATAATCATTTAAAATCATTTAATTAATACTAAATATATATATATATATATATATATATATTAACCTGCACAGTTAATCTATTCCTTATTATTATTATTATTATAAAAACATATTTTTTTAACTGCTCTGTCAAATGAGTCAATCCTAAGTAAATGTGACCGAACAGAGAGAATTAATCATTTAGTGTATGGAACCAAATACATAGACTGATGAGGTGGGAGGTTGTTTTTTACTTCTTCAGAAATGCTGCTGATCCGTTGCCTTGGCAGCCTGCAATTATCGTTAATTATATCCCATGATTCTTTTCCTGTTCGGAATTAGAATTGGTTTAATTTGGTTTAATTTTGATTCCGCAATCAGAATTTTGATTAAGGCTAATACTGCACTAACAATTAGTACCTCGCTGACTCTGAAACGAGAGAGATGAAGCGACGAGATAGCGTGAAGAAAAGTGAATTTCCACAAAAAAACAAAAACAAGAACCACCCCCCTACTTCGGGGTTGTAATTCCCCAGGTAAAGATCTACTTGGTCAAGCTCAATATTTACCTTAAACGTATGATCCTGTGAAGCAAAACTTATCTGTGACCTGGCGAAAGGTGTGTGAGAGATGTTCACTAAATTGTTTTGTTTTTTAGAAAATGTTTGGGCTGAGGTTGTTCCACTCAGAGCTCCCAAGTTGTTCTCTCTGAGGTGAGAGTGTGGTCCGTTTTCATTGGCCATCAGGTTGTTCCACTCAGAGCTCCCAAGTTGTTCTGTCTGAGGTGAGAGTGTGGTTCGTTTTCATTGGCCATCAGGTTGTTCCACTCAGAGCTCCCAAGTTGTTCTCTTTGAGGTGAGAGTGTGGTCCGTTTTCATTAGCCATCAGGTTGTTCCACTCAGAGCTCCCAAGTTGTTCTCTCTGAGGTGAGAGTGTGGTCCGTTTTCATTAGCCATCAGGTTGTTCCACTCAGAGCTCCCAAGTTGTTCTCTCTGAGGTGAGAGTGTGGTCCGTTTTCATTAGCCATCAGGTTGTTCCACTCAGAGCTCCAAGTTGTTCTCTCTGAGGTGAGAGTGTGGTCCGTTTTCATTAGCCATCAGGTTGTTCCACTCAGAGCTCCCAAGTTGTTCTCTTTGAGGTGAGAGTGAGGTTCGTTTTCATTGGCCATCAGGTTGTTCCACTCAGAGCTCCCAAGTTGTTCTCTCTGAGGTGAGAGTGTGGTCCGTTTTCATTGGCCATCAGGTTGTTCCACTCAGAGCTCCCAAGTTGTTCTCTCTGAGGTGAGAGTGTGGTCCGTTTTCATTAGCCATCAGGTTGTTCCACTCAGAGCTCCCAAGTTGTTCTCTCTGAGGTGAGAGTGTGGTCCGTTTTCATTAGCCATCAGGTTGTTCCACTCAGAGCTCCAAGTTGTTCTCTCTGAGGTGAGAGTGTGGTCCGTTTTCATTAGCCATCAGGTTGTTCCACTCAGAGCTCCCAAGTTGTTCTCTTTGAGGTGAGAGTGAGGTTCGTTTTCATTGGCCATCAGGTTGTTCCACTCAGAGCTCCCAAGTTGTTCTCTCTGAGGTGAGAGTGTGGTCCGTTTTCATTGGCCATCA
>NW_027010730.1:22500-27500 GCF_036934945.1 Oncorhynchus masou masou | reverse complement strand
TAGATTATATAGATGGACCTATATATATATAGATGTAGATTATATAGATGGACCTATATATTAAGATGTAGATAATATAGATGGACCTATATATTAAGATGTAGATTACATAGATGGACCTATATATATAGATGTAGATTATATAGATGGACCTATATATATAGATGTAGATTATATAGATTGACCTATATATATATAGATGTAGATCATATAGATGGACCTATATATTAAGATGTAGATTATATAGATGGACCTATATATATATAGATGTAGATTATATAGATGGACCTATATATTAAGATGTAGATTATATAGATGGACCTATATATTAAGATGTAGATTACATAGATGGACCTATATATATAGATGTAGATTATATAGATGGACCTATATATATATAGATGTAGATTATATAGATGAACCTATATATATATAGATGTAGATCATATAGATGGACCTATATATTAAGATGTAGATTATATAGATGGACCTATATATATATAGATGTAGATTATATAGATGGACCTATATATTAAGATGTAGATAATATAGATGGACCTATATATTAAGATGTAGATTACATAGATGGACCTATATATATAGATGTAGATTATATAGATGGACCTATATATATAGATGTAGATTATATAGATTGACCTATATATATATAGATGTAGATCATATAGATGGACCTATATATTAAGATGTAGATTATATAGATGGACCTATATATATATAGATGTAGATTATATAGATGGACCTATATATTAAGATGTAGATAATATAGATGGACCTATATATTAAGATGTAGATTACATAGATGGACCTATATATATAGATGTAGATTATATAGATGGACCTATATATATATAGATGTAGATTATATAGATGAACCTATATATATATAGATGTAGATTATATAGATGGACCTATATATTAAGATGTAGATTATATAGATGGACCTATATATATATATAGATGTAGATTATATAGATGGACCTATATATTAAGATGTAGATTATATAGATGGACCTATATATAGATGTAGATTATATAGATGGACCTATATATTAAGATGTAGATTATATAGATGGACCTATATATATATAGATGTAGATTATATAGATGGACCTATATATATATATTTAGATCATATAGATGGACCTATATATATAGATGTAGATTATATAGATGGACCTATACATATAGATGTAGATTATATAGATGGACCTATATATTAAGATGTAGATTATATAGATGGACCTACAGTGTATATAGATGTAGATCATATAAATGGACCTATATATTAAGATGTAGATAATATAGATGGACCTATATATATAGATGTAGATTATATAGATGGACCTATATATTAAGATGTAGACTATATAGATGGACCTATATATATAGATGTAGATTATATAGATGGACCTATATATATATATAGATGTAGATTATATAGATGGACCTATATATTAAGATGTAGATTATATAGATGGACCTATATATATATAGATGTAGATTATATAGATGGACCTATATATTAAGATGTAGATTACATAGATGGACCTATATATATAGATGTAGATTATATAGATGGACCTATATATATATAGATGTAGATTATATAGATGGACCTATATATATATAGATGTAGATCATATAGATGGACCTATATATTAAGATGTAGATTATATAGATGGACCTATATATATATAAATGTAAATTATATAGATGGACCTATATATTAAGATGTAGATTATATACATTAAAGGACCTATATATATAGATGTAGATTATATAGATGGACCTATATATTAAGATGTAGATTATATAGATGGACCTATATATAGATGTAGATCATATAGATGGACCTATATATATAGATGTAGATTATATAGATGGACCTATATATATAGATGTAGATTATATAGATGGACCTATATATTAAGATGTAGATTATAGATGGACCTACAGTGTATATAGATGTAGATCATATAAATGGACCTATATATTAAGATGTAGATAATATAGATGGACCTATATATATAGATGTAGATTATATAGATGGACCTATATATTAAGATGTAGACTATAGATGGACCTATATATATAGATGTAGATCCATATAGATGGTTCTATATATATATAGATGTAGATTATATAGTTGGACCTATATATTAAGATGTAGATGGACCTATATATAGATGTAGATCATATAGATGGACCTATATATTAAGATGTAGATTATATAGATGGACCTATATATATAGATGTAGATTATATAGATGGACCTATATATTAAGATGTAGATTATATAGATGGACCTATATATAGATGTAGATCATATAGATGGACCCTATATATAAAGATGTAGATTATATAGATGGACCTATATATATAGATGTATATAATAGATGGACCTATATATTAGATGGACCTATATATTAAGATGTAGATTATATAGATGGACCTATATATATAAATGTAGATCATATAGATGGACCTATATATGTAGATGTAGATTATATAGTTGGACGTATATATAGATGTAGATTATATAGATGGACCTATATATATATAGATGTAGATCATATAGATGGACCTATATATTAAGATGTAATATAGATGGACCTTTATATATATAGATGTAGATTATATAGATGGACCGATATATATAGATGTAGACTATATAGATGGATTATATATAGATGTAGATCATATAGATGGACCTATATATATAGATGTATCACATAGATGGACCTATATATATAGATGTAGATTATATAGATGGACCTATATATTAAGATGTAGATTATATAGATGGACCTATATATATAGATGTAGATTATATAGATGGACCTATATATATATAGATGTAGATCATATAGATGGACCTATATATGTAGATGTAGATTATATAGATGGACCGTATATATAGATGTAGATTATATAGATGGACCTATATATATATATAGATGTAGATCATATAGATGGACCTATATATTAAGATGTAGATTATATAGATGGACCTTTATATATATAGATGTAGATTATATAGATGGGTGATATATATAGATGTAGATTATATAGATGGATTATATATAGATGTAGATCATATAGATGGACCTATATATATATAGATGTAGATCATATAGATGGACCTATATATATATAGATGTAGATCATATAGATGGACCTATATATTAAGATGTAGATTATATAGATGGACCTTTATATATATAGATGTAGATTATATAGATGGACCGATATATATATAGATGTAGATTATATAGATGGATTATATATAGATGTAGATCATATAGATGGACCTATATATATATAGATGTAGATCACATAGATGGACCTATATATATAGATGTAGATTATATAGATGGACCTATATATTAAGATGTAGATTATATAGGTGGACCTATATATATAGATGTAGATTATATAGATGGACCTATATATATAGACGTAGATCATATAGATGGACCTATATATATAGATGTAGATCATATAGATGGACCTATATATATATATAGATGTAGATCATATAGATGGACCTATATATATAGATGTAGATCATATAGATGGACCTATATATATATAGATGTAGATTATATAGATGGACCTATATATTAAGATGTAGATTATGCCCAATGTTGTAGTTTACATTCAAAGAGATTTAACTGAAGTGTGGTGCATCTGGACAAATATATATGGTGTCACTCTGGCCTCCCCCCCCCTCCCTCCCTCCCCTCCCTCCCTCCCTCCCTCCCTCCCTCCTCCCTCCCTCCTCCCTCCCTCCCTCCCTCCCTCCCTCCCTCCCCTCCCTCCCTCCCTCCCCTCTCCCTCCCTTTCAGAATATATCCCACCTGCCAAAATACACAGGACCTGCTTCTTAACCTCGACCGGTGATCTGTGCATTTGGAGTGGAAGAGGATAGCAGGGAAGGGGGAGTTTTGTTGATCTGCTCTACACGCTGGCTGGCTCAGGGCTGGCTCAGGGCTGGCTTGGCTTAGGGCTGGCCTGGCTCAGGGCTGGCCTGGCTCAGGCTGGCCTTGTTCACGGATGGCCTTGCTCACGGCTGGCCAGGCTCAGGGCTGGCCTGGCTTAGGGCTGGCTCAGGGCTGGCTGGCTCAGGGCTGGCCTGGCTCACGGCTGGCCTTGTTCACGGATGGCCTTGCTCATGGCTGGCCTGGCTCAGGGCTGGCCTGGCTTAGGGCTGGCTCAGGCCTGGCTCAGGGCTGGCCTGTCTCAGGGCTGGCCTTGTTCACGGATGGCCTTGCTCCCGGCTGGCCTATCTCAGGCCCTGGCCTGGCTTAGGGCTGGCTCAGGCCTGGCTCAGGGCTGGCCTGGCTTAGGGCTGGCTCAGGGCTGGCCTGGCTCAGGGCTGGCCTGGCTTAGGGCTGGCTCAGGGCTGGCCTGGCTCAGGGCTGGCCTGGCTTAGGGCTGGCTCAGGCCTGGCTCAGGGCTGGCCTGGCTCACGGCTGGCCTTGTTCACGGATGGCCTTGCTCACGGCTGGCCTGGCTCAGGGCTGGCCTGGCTTAGGGCTGGCTCAGGCCTGGCTCAGGGCTGGCCTGGCTCAGGGCTGGCCTTGTTCACGGATGGCCTTGCTCACGGCTGGCCTGGCTCAGGGCTGGCCTGGCTCCACGGCTGACCTGTCTCAGGGATGGCTCAGTGCTGCTCTGTCTCCAGGGCTGGCTCCAGAGCTGCTCTGTCTCAGGTCTGTCTCAGGGCTGGCTCAGAGCTGCTCTGTCTCAGGTCTGTCTCAGGGCTGGCTCAGAGCTGCTCTGTCTCAGGGCTGGCCTGGCTCAGAGCTCATAATCACATTGTCTACTCCAGTTGTGTTTTGGAAGCTGTATTGATGTTGTGAAACCACAACAGGGTCTCCTCCTCCACAACCACGTTGATGTAATGCAGCTGGATCGGCACTCAGATTGCAGGGATTGATAGGTGTAATCGATCCCAAGCGGTATGTCAGTAATCATCG
>NW_027010730.1:0-20000 GCF_036934945.1 Oncorhynchus masou masou | reverse complement strand
CTCTGTTCTAAAACCCTGTTTCTCTGTTATAAAACCCTGTTTCTCCGTTCTAAAACCCTGTTTCTCCGTTCTAAAACCCTGTTTCTCTGTTCTAAAACCCAGTTTCTCTGTTCTAAATCCCTGTTTCTCTGTTCTAAAACCCTGTTTCTCTGTTCTAAATCCTTGTTTCTCTGTTCTAATCGACAGAACAGTGTAATGAACTTTCCCAACCCAGAGGCTTGTGTTAGTTTTTTAATTGAATAACATTGGTATGAGTTGTTTTACAGACAGCCTTATAAAAGACCATGTAATGCTGAGTGGTGGTTCAGACCAGCTGTAACTGAGGCTAAACCAAGCAGAGGAAACACACCTTGCTTTTATGATCGACATAAACAGTAGTTTACAACCCAGCCTTTACTGTCACATTGCACAACGACATGGCCTCTCTAGCAGAGGGGTCAGGGGTCAGGGTTAGGGACTAGGGTGTTGGACGAAGAAGATAGGAGTTAAGAGTTTGCGCATGGGAGGAAGGGGTTAGAGACATAGGAGGAAGGGGTTAGGGGGTTAGGGGGTTAGAGACATAGGAGGTAGGGGTTAGGGGTTAGAGACAAAGGAGGTAGGGGTTAGGGGTTAGGGGGTTAGAGACATAGGAGGTAAGGGGTTAGGGGTTAGGGGTTAGAGACATAGGAGGAAGGGGTTAGGGGTTAGGGGTTAGAGACATAGGAGGAAGGGGTTGGGGGTTAGGGGTTAGAGACATAGGAGGAAGGGGTTAGGGGTTAGGGTTAGAGACATAGGAGGTAGGGGTTAGGGGTTAGAGACATAGGAGGAAGGGGTTAGAGACATAGGAGGAAGGGGTTAGGGGCTAGGGGTTAGAGACATAGGAGGAAGGGGTTAGGGGTTAGGGGTTAGAGACATAGGAGGAAGGGTTAGGGGTTAGGGGTTAGAGACATAGGAGGAAGGGGTTAGGGGTTAGAGACATAGGAGAATGGGTTAGGGGTTAGGGGTTAGAGACATAGGAGGAAGGGTTAGGGTTAGGGGTTAGAGACATAGGAGGAAGGGGTTAGGGGTTAGAGACATAGGAGGAAGGGGTTAGGGGTTAGAGACATAGGAGGAAGGGGTTAGGGGTTAGGGGTTAGAGACATAGAAGGAAGGGGTTAGGGGTTAGAGACATAGGAGGAAGGGGTTAGGGTTAGAGACATAGGAGGTAGGGGTTAGGGGTTAGAGACATAGGAGGAATGGGTTAGAGGTTAGAGACATAGGAGGAAGGGGTTAGGGGTTAGAGACATAGGAGGTAGGGGGTTAGGGGTTAGAGACATAGGAGGAATGGGTTAGAGGTTAGAGACATAGGAGGAAGGGGTTAGGGGTTAGAGACATGGGAGGAAGGGGTTAGGGTTAGAGATATAGGAGGAAGGGGTTAGGGGTTAGGGGTTAGGGGTTAGAGGCATAGGAGGAAGGGGTTAGGAGTTAGAGACATAGGAGGAAGGGGTTAGGGGTTAGGGGTTAGAGGCATAGGAGGAAGGGGTTAGGGGTTAGAGACATAGGAGGAAGGGGTTAAGGGTTAGAGACATAGGAGGAAGGGGTTAGGGGTTAGGGGTTAGAGGCATGGGAGGAAGGGGTTAGGGGTTAGGGGTTAGAGATATAGGAGGAAGGGTTAGAGGCATAGGAGGAAGGGGTTAGAGACATGGGAGGAAGGGGTTAGGGGTTAGAGACATGGGAGGAAGGGGTTAGGGGTTAGGGGTTAGAGACATAGGAGGAAGGGGTTAGGGGTTAGAGACATAGGAGGAAGGGGTTAGAGGTTAGAGACATAGGAGGAAGGGGTTAGGGGTTAGAGACATGGGAGGAAGGGGTTAGGGGTTAGAGACAAGGAGGTAGGGGTTAGGGGTTAGGGGTTAGAGACATAGGAGGAAGGGGTTAGGGGTTAGGGGTTAGAGACATAGGAGGAAGGGGTTAGGGGTTAGAGACATAGGAGGAAGGGGTTAGGGGGTTAGGGGTTAGAGACATAGGAGGAAGGGGTTAGGGGTTAGAGACATAGGAGGAAGGGGTTAGGGGTTAGAGACAAAGGAGGAAGGGTTAGGGGTTAGAGACATAGGAGGAAGGGGTTAGGGGTTAGAGACAAAGGAGGTAGGGGTTAGGGGTTAGGGGTTAGAGACATAGGAGGTAGGGGTTAGGGGTTAGAGACATAGGAGGAAGGGGTTAGAGACATAGGAGGAAGGGGTTAGGGGCTAGGGGTTAGAGACATAGGAGGAAGGGGTTAGGGGTTAGGGGTTAGAGACATAGGAGGAAGGGGTTAGGGGTTAGGGGTTAGAGACATAGGAGGAAGGGGTTAGGGGTTAGGGGTTAGAGACATAGGAGGAAGGGGTTAGGGGTTAGGGGTTAGAGACATAGGAGGAAGGGTTAGGGGTTAGAGACATAGGAGGAAGGGGTTAGGGTTAGAGACAAAGGAGGTAGGGGTTAGGGGTTAGGGGTTAGAGACATAGGAGGTAGGGGTTAGGGGTTAGGGGTTAGAGACATAGGAGGAAGGGTTAGGAGTTAGGGGTTAGAGACATAGGAGGAAGGGGTTAGGGGTTAGAGACATAGGAGGAAGGGTTAGGGGTTAGGGGTTAGAGACATGGGAGGAAGGGGTTAGGAGTTAGAGACATAGGAGGAAGGGGTTAGGGGTTAGGGGTTAGAGACATAGGAGGAATGGGTTAGAGGTTAGAGACATAGAAGGAAGGGGTTAGGGGTTAGGGGTTAGAGACATAGGAGGAAGGGGTTAGGGGTTAGGGGTTAGAGACATAGGAGGAAGGGGTTAAGGGGTTAGGGGTTAGAGACATAGGAGGAAGGGGTTAGGGGTTAGAGAAATAGGAGGAAGGGGATAGGGGTTAGAGGTTAGAGACATAGGAGGAAGGGGTTAGGGGTTAGAGACATAGGAGGAAGGGTTAGGGGTTAGAGACATAGGAGGAAGGGGTTAGGGGTTAGGGGTTAGAGACATAGGAGGAAGGGGTTAGGGGTTAGAGACATAGGAGGAAGGGGTTAGGGGTTAGGGGTTAGCAACATAGGAGGAAGGGGTTAGGGGTTAGGGGTTAGAGACATAGGAGGAAGGGGTTAGGGGTTAGGGGTTAGAGACATAGGAGGAAGGGGTTAGGGGCTAGGGGTTAGAGACATAGGAGGAAGGGGTTAGAGACATAGGAGGAAGGGGTTAGGGGTTAGGGGTTAGATACATAGGAGGAAGGGGTTAGGGGTTAGAGACATAGGAGGAAGGGGTTAGGGGTTAGAGGCATAGGAGGAAGGGGTTAGGGGTTAGGGGTTAGAGACATAGGAGGAAGGGGTTAGGGGTTAGAGACATAGGAGGAAGGGGTTAGGGGTTAGGGGTTAGAGACATAGGAGGTAGGGGTTAGGGGTTAGGGGTTAGAGACATAGGAGGTAGGGGTTAGGGGTTAGGGGCTAGGGGTTAGAGACATAGGAGGAAGGGTTAGGGGTTAGAGACATAGGAGGAAGGGGTTAGGGGTTAGGAGTTAGAGACATAGGAGGAAGGGGTTAGGGGTTAGGGGTTAGAGACATAGGAGGAAGGGGTTAGGGGTTAGAGACATAGGAGGAAGGGGTTAGGGGTTAGGGGTTAGAGACATAGGAGGAAGGGGTTAGGGGTTAGGGGTTAGAGACATAGGAGGAAGGGGTGAGGGGTTAGGGGTTAGAGACATAGGAGGAAGGGGTTAGGGGTTAGAGACATAGGAGGAAGGGGTTAGGGTTTAGAGACATGGGAGGAAGGGGTTAGAGACATAGGAGGAAGGGGTTAGGGGTTAGAGGTTAGAGACATAGGAGGAAGGGGTTAGGCGTTAGGGATTAGAGGGTATAGGAGGAAGGGGTTAGGGGTTAGAGACATAGGAGGAAGGGGTTAGGGGTTAGAGACATAGGAGGAAGGGGTTAGGGGTTAGGGGTTAGAGACATAGGAGGTAGGGGTTAGGGGTTAGGGGTTAGCAACATAGGAGGAAGGGGTTAGGGGTTAGAGATATAGGAGGAAGGGGTTAGGGGTTAGAGACATAGGAGGAAGGGGTTAGGGGTTAAGGGTTAGAGACATAGGAGGAAGGGATATTGCCTTATCTACCCTTCCCCCCACACGCTTTCAGAGCCCAATCTTCACCCTCCACTCTCAGAGCCCAACCATCACCCCCCTCCCCCTCTCAAAGCCCAACCTTCACCCTCCCCCTCTCAGAGCCCAACCTTCACCCTCCTCTCTCAGAGCCCAACCTTCACCCTCCTCTCAGAGCCCAACCTTCACCCCCCTCCCCCTCTCAGAGCCCAACTTTCACCCTCCACCTCTCAGAGCCTAACCTTCACCCTCCACTCTCAGAGCCCAACCTTCACCCCCTCCCCCTCTCAAAGCCCAACCTTCACCCTCCCCCTCTCAGAGCCCATCCTTCACCCCCATCCCCTCTCAGAGCCCAAGCTTCACCCTCCCCTCTCAGAGCCCAACCTTCAACCTCCACCTCTCAGAGCCCAACCTTCACCCTCCCGCTCTCAGAGCCCAACCTTCACCCCCTCCCCCTCTCAGAGCCCAACCTTCACCCCCCTCCCCCTCTCAGAGCCCAACCTTCACCCCCCTCCCCCTCTCAGAGCCCAACTTTCCCCCTCCACCTCTCAGAGCCCAACCTTCACACTCCACTCTCAGAGCCCAACCTTCACCCCCTCCCCCTCTCAAAGCCCAACCCTCACCCTCCCCTCTCAGAGCCCATCCTTCACCCTCCTCCCCCTCTCAGAGCCCAACCTTCATCCCCCTTTCCCTCTCAGAGCCCAACCTTCATCCCCTTTCCTCTCAAAGCCCAACCCTCACCCTCCCCTCTCAGAGCCCAACCTTCACCCTCCTCCCCCTCTCAGAGCCCAACCTTCATCCCCCTTTCCCTCTCAGGCCCAACCTTCACCCCCTCCCCCCTCTCAGAGCCCAACCTTCACCCTCCACCTCTCAGAGCCCAAACTTCACCCTCCACTCGCAGAGCCCAACCTTCACCCCCTCCCCTCTCAAAGCCCAACCTTCACCCTCCCCCTCTCAGAGCCCATCCTTTACCCCCTCCCCCTCTCAGGCCCAACCCCCCCTCTCAGAGCCCAATCTTCACCCCTCCCCCTCTCAGAGCCCAACCTTCACCCTCCCCTCTCAGAGCCCAACCTTCACCCTCCACTCTCAGAGCCCAAACTTCACCCCCTCCCCCTCTCAGAGCCCAACCTTCACCCCCTCCCCCTCTCAGAGCCCAACTTTCACCCTCCACCTCTCAGAGCCCAACCTTCACCCTCCACTCTCAGAGCCCAACTTTCACCCCTCCCCCTCTCAGAGCCCAACCTTCACCCTCCTCCCCCTCTCAGAGCCAAATCTTCATCCCCTTTCCCTCTCAGAGCCCAACCTTCATCCCCTTTCCCTCTCAGAGCCCAACCTTCACCCTCCCCCTCTCAGAGCCCAACCTTCACCCTCCACCTCTTAGAGCCCAACCTTCACCCTCCCCTCTCCAGAGCCCAACCTTCACCCTCCACCTCTCAGAGCCCAACCTTCACCCTTTCCCTCTCAGAGCCCAACCTTCACCCTCCACCTCTTAGAGCCCAACCTTCACCCTCCCCCTCTCAGAGCCCAACCTTCACCCTCCACCTCTCAGGCCCAACCTTCACCCCTTTCCCTCTCAGAGCCCAACCTTCACCCTCCATCTCTCAGAGCCCAACCTTCACCCTCCACCTCTCAAAGCCCAATCTTCACCCTCCACCTCTCAGAGCTCAACCTTCACCTTCCACCTCTCAGAGCCCAACCTTCACCCTCCCCCTCTCAGAGCCCAACCTTCACCCTCCACCTCTCAGAGCCCAACCTACACCCTCCACCTCTCAGAGCCCAACCTTCACCCTCCACCTCTCAGAGCCCAACCTTCACCCTCCACCTCTCAGAGCCCAACCTTCACCTCCCCCTCTCAGAGCCCAACCTTCACCCTCCACCTCTCAGAGCCCAACCTACACCCTCCATCTCTCAGAGCCCAACCTTCACCCTCCACCTCTCAGAGCCCAACCTTCACCCTGCACCTCTCAGAGCCCAACCTTCACCCTCCACCTCTCAGAGCCCAACCTTCACCCTCCACCTCTCAGAGCCCAACCTTCACCCTCCACCTCTCAGAGCCCAACCTTCACCCTCCACCTCTCAGAGCCCAACCTTCACCCTCCACCTCTCAGAGCCCAACCTTCACCCTCCACCTCTCAGAGCCCAACCTTCACCCTCCCCCTCTCAAAGCCCAAACGTCACCCTCCCCCTCTCAGAGCCCAACCTTAACCCTCCACTCTCAGAGCCCAACCTTCACCCCCTCCCCTCTCAGAGCCCAACCTTCACCCTCCCCCTCTCAGAGCCCAACCTTCACCCTCCACCTCTCAGAGACCAACCTTCAACCTCCACCTCTCAGAGCCCAACCTTCACCCTCCCCCTCTCAGAGCCCAACCTTCACCCTCCCCTCTCAGAGCCCAACCTTCACCCCCTTTCCCTCTCAGAGCCCAACCTTCTCCTCCACCTCTCAGAGCCCAACCTTCACCCTCCACCTCTCAGAGCCCAACCTTCACCCTCCCCCTCTCAGAGCCCAACCTTCACCCTCCCACTCTCAGAGCCCAACCTTCACCCCTGCCACACAGAGACTGCTATCTCCCTGTTATCTCCTCCTCCTCTGAAATCTCCCCGGACTTCACATCTTCACCGCCTTAGTGTGCGTCTCTTCGGCCCTGATAGCGTTCCAAGGTGCACGGTCCCAAAGATAACAGTTTACAGTAGTTAATTGGTGATTAAACGACTAGATTCCCTTGTAAAATGTGGCTACCAGTGTTATGACCTAAACAGTTGTCTGTCGGTAAAAAAATGCTTGTTTATCTGTGGGAGTATTTTACGAGTTGGTTTGGACATTGGCCGAAGCTCCATATTTCTGCTGATGTTGGCATCATTTAAAGGTGCATAGCAGTAAAGGAGAAGAACCCCAGCAGGCTGGTTGAGATGACACCATTATAACCTGTCTGCTGAGATGACACCATTATAACCTGTCTGCTGAGATGACACCATTATAACCTGTCTGCTGAGATGACACCATTATAACCTGTCTGCTGAGATGACACCATTATAACCTGTCTGCTGAGTCTCTGAGATGACACCATTATAACCTGTCTGCTGAGTCTCTGAGATGACACCATTATAACCTGTCTGCTGAGTCTCTGTCTGCTGAGATGACACCATTATAACCTGTCTGCTGAGTCTCTGAGATGACACCATTATAACCTGTCTGCTGAGATGACACCATTATAACCTGTCTGTTGAGATGACACCATTATAACCTGTCTGCTGAGATGACACCATTATAACCTGTCTGCTGAGTCTTATAACCTGTCTGCTGATGACACCATTATAACCTGTCTGCTGAGATGACACCATTATAACCTGTCTGCTGAGATGACACCATTATAACCTGTCTGCTGGGTCTCTGAGATGACACCATTATAACCTGTCTGCTGAGATGACACCATTATAACCTGTCTGCTGAGATGACACCATTATAACCTGTCTGCTGAGATGACACCATTATAACCTGTCTGCTGAGATGACACCATTATAACCTGTCTGCTGATGACACCATTATAACTCTGCTGAGATGACACCATTATAACCTGTCTGCTGAGATGACACCATTATAACCTGTCTGCTGAGATGACACCATTATAACCTGTCTGCTGAGTCTCTGAGATGACCTGTCTGCTGAGATGACCATTATAACCTGTCTGCTGAGATGACACCATTATAACCTGTCTGCTGAGATGACACCATTATAACCTGTCTGCTGAGATGACACCATTATAACCTGTCTGCTGAGATGACACCATTATAACCTGTCTGCTGAGTCTCTGAGATGACACCATTATAACCTGTCTGCTGAGATGACACCATTATAACCTGTCTGCTGAGATGACACCATTATAACCTGTCTGCTGAGATGACACCATTATAACCTGTCTGCTGAGATGACACCATTATAAGCTGTCTGCTGAGATCACCATCTGTCTGTTGAGATGACACCATTATAACCTGTCTGCTGAGATGACACCATTATAACCTGTCTGCTGAGATGACACCATTATAACCTGTCTGCTGAGTCTCTGAGATGACACCATTATAACCTGTCTGCTGAGATGACACCATTATAACCTGTCTGCTGATGACACCATGTCTCTGAGATGACACCATTATAACCTGTCTGCTGAGTCTCTGAGATGACACCATTATAACCTGTCTGCTGAGATGACACCATTATAACCTGTCTGCTGAGATGACACCATTATAACCTGTCTGCTGAGATGACACCATTATAACCTGTCTGTTGAGATGACACCATTATAACCTGTCAGCTGAGTCTCTGAGATGACACCATTATAACCTGTCTGTTGAGATGACACCATTATAACCTGTCTGCTGAGTCTCTGAGATGACACCATTATAACCTGTCTGCTGAGATGACACCATTATAACCTGTCTGCTGAGATGACACCATTATAACCTGTCTGTTGAGATGACACCATTATAACCTGTCAGCTGAGTCTCTGTCTGCTTCTCTGAGATGACACCATTATAACCTGTCTGCTGAGATGACACCATTATAACCTGTCAGCTGAGTCTCTGAGATGACACCATTATAACCTGTCTGTTGAGATGACACCATTATAACCTGTCTGCTGAGATGACACCATTATAACCTGTCTGCTGAGATGACACCATTATAACCTGTCTGCTGAGTCTCTGAGATGACACCATTATAACCTGTCTGCTGAGATGACACCATTATAACCTGTCTGCTGAGTCTCTGAGATGACACCATTATAACCTGTCTGTTGAGATGACACCATTATAACCTGTCTGCTGAGATGACACCATTATAACCTGTCTGCTGAGATGACACCATTATAACCTGTCTGCTGAGTCTCTGAGATGACACCATTATAACCTGTCTGTTGAGATGACACCATTATAACCTGTCTGCTGAGATGACACCATTATAACCTGTCTGCTTCTGAGATGACACCATTATAACCTGTCTGCTGAGATGACACCATTATAACCTGTCTGCTGAGATGACACCATTATAACCTGTCTGCTGAGATGACACCATTATAACCTGTCTGCTGAGATGACACCCTGTCTGCTGATGACACCATATAACCTGTCTGTTGAGATGACACCATTATAACCTGTCTGCTGAGATGACACCATTATAACCTGTCTGCTGAGATGACACCATTATAACCTGTCTGCTGATGACACCATTATAACCTGTCTGCTGAGATGACACCATTATAACCTGTCTGCTGAGTCTCTGAGATGACACCATTATAACCTGTCTGCTGAGATGACACCATTATAACCTGTCTGCTGAGATGACACCATTATAACCTGTCTGCTGAGATGACACCATTATAACCTGTCTGCTGAGATGACACCATTATAACCTGTCTGCTGAGTCTCTGAGATGACACCATTATAACCTGTCTGCTGAGATGACACCATTATAACCTGTCTGCTGAGATGACACCATTATAACCTGTCTGCTGAGATGACACCATTATAACCTGTCTGCTGAGATGGCTTTCCATATAACCTGTCTGTTGAGATGACACCATTATAACCTGTCTGCTGAGATGACACCATTATAACCTGTCTGCTGAGATGACTTATAACCTGTCTGCTGAGATGACACCATTATAACCTGTCTGTTGAGATGACACCATTATAACCTGTCTGCTGAGATGACACCATTATAACCTGTCTGCTGAGATGACACCATTATAACCTGTCTGCTGAGATGACACCATTATAACCTGTCTGCTGAGATGACACCATTATAACCTGTCTGCTGAGATGACACCATTATAACCTGTCTGCTGAGATGACACCATTATAACCTGTCTGCTGAGATGACACCATTATAACCTGTCTGCTGAGATGACACCATTATAACCTGTCTGCTGAGATGACACCATTATAACCTGTCTGCTGAGATGACACCATTATAACCTGTCTGCTGAGATGACACCATTATAACCTGTCTGCTGAGATGACACCATTATAACCTGTCTGCTGAGATGACACCATTATAACCTGTCTGCTGAGATGACTTATAACCTGTCAGCTGAGATGACACCATTATAACCTGTCTGCTGAGATGACACCATTATAACCTGTCTGCTGAGATGACACCATTATAACCTGTCTGCTGAGATGACACCATTATAACCTGTCTGCTGAGTCTCTGAGCACCATTATAACCTGTCTGCTGAGATGACACCATTATAACCTGTCTGCTGAGATGACACCACCTGTCTGCTGAGATTTATAACCTGTCTGCTGAGATGACACCATTATAACCTGTCTGCTGAGATGACACCATTATAACCTGTCTGCTGAGATGACACCATTATAACCTGTCTGCTGAGATGACACCATTATAACCTGTCTGCTGAGTCTGCTGATGACACCATTATAACCTGTCTGCTGAGATGACACCATTATAACCTGTCTGCTGAGATGACACCATTATAACCTGTCTGCTGAGATGACACCATTATAACCTGTCTGCTGAGATGACACCATTATAACCTGTCTGCTGAGATGACACCATTATAACCTGTCTGCTGAGATGACACCATTATAACCTTATAACCTGTCTGCTGAGATGACACCATTATAACCTGTCTGCTGAGATGACACCATTATAACCTGTCTGCTGAGATGACACCATTATAACCTGTCTGCTGAGATGACACCATTATAACCTGTCTGCTGAGATGACACCATTATAACCTGTCTGCTTATAACCTGAGATGACACCATTATAACCTGTCTGCTTATAACCTGAGTCTCTGAGATGACACCATTATAACCTGTCTGCTGAGATGACACCATTATAACCTGTCTGCTGAGATGACACCATTATAACCTGTCTGCTGAGTCACCATTATAACTGAGATGACACCATTATAACCTGTCTGTCTGTCTGCTGAGATGACACCATTATAACCTGTCTGCTGAGATGACACCATTATAACCTGTCTGCTGAGATGACACCATTATAAGCTGTCTGCTGAGTCTCTGAGATGACACCATTATAACCTGTCTGCTGAGATGACACCATTATAACCTGTCTGCTGAGATGACACCATTATAACCTGTCTGCTGAGTCTCTGAGATGACACCATTATAACCTGTCTGCTGAGTCTCTGAGATGACACCATTATAACCTGTCTGCTGAGATCACCATTATAAGCTGAGATGACACCATTATAACCTGTCTGCTGAGATGACACCATTATAACCTGTCTGCTGAGATGACACCATTATAACCTGTCTGCTGAGATGACACCATTATAACCTGTCTGTTGAGATGACACCATTATAACCTGTCAGCTGAGTCTTATAACTGAGATGACACCATTATAACCTGTCTGTTGAGATGACACCATTATAACCTGTCTGCTGAGTCTCTGAGATGACACCATTATAACCTGTCTGCTGAGATGACACCATTATAACCTGTCTGCTGAGATGACACCATTATAACCTGTCTGCTGAGATGACACCATTATAACCTGTCTGCTGAGATGACACCATTATAACCTGTCTGCTGAGTCTCTGAGATGACACCATTATAACCTGTCTGCTGAGATGACACCATTATAACCTGTCTGCTGAGAGATGACACCATTATAACCTGTCTGCTGAGTCTCTGAGATGACACCAATATAACCTGTCTGCTGAGTCTCTGAGATGACACCATTATTACCTGTCAGCTGAGTCTCTGAGATGACACCATTATTACCTGTCTGCTGAGATGACACCATTATAACCTGTCAGCTGAGTCTCTGAGATGACACCATTATAACCTGTCTGTTGAGATGACACCATTATAACCTGTCTGCTGAGATGACACCATTATAACCTGTCTGCTGAGATGACACCATTATAACCTGTCTGCTGAGTCTCTGAGATGACACCATTATAACCTGTCTGCTGAGATGACACCATTATAACCTGTCTGCTGAGTCTCTGAGATGACACCATTATAACCTGTCTGTTGAGATGACACCATTATAACCTGTCTGCTGAGATGACACCATTATAACCTGTCTGCTGAGATGACACCATTATAACCTGTCTGTTGAGATGACACCATTATAACCTGTCTGTTGAGATGACACCATTATAACCTGTCTGCTGAGATGACACCATTATAACCTGTCTGCTGAGATGACACCATTATAACCTGTCTGCTGTCTGCTGAGATGACACTATAATGCTAAATGGGATATATTATGACACCATTATAACCTGTCAGCTGAGTCTCTGAGATGACACCATTATAACCTGTCTGCTGGGATGACACCATTATAACCTGTCTGCTGGGATGACACCATTATAACCTGTCTGTTGAGATGACACCATTATAACCTGTCTGCTGAGTCTCTGAGATGACACCATTATAACCTGTCTGCTGAGATGACACCATTATAACCTGTCTGCTGAGATGACACCATTATAACCTGTCTGCTGAGTCTCTGAGATGACACCATTATAACCTGTCTGCTGAGATGACACCATTATAACCTGTCTGCTGAGATGACACCATTATAACCTGTCTGCTGAGTTGACACCATTATAACCTGTCTGCTGAGTCTCTGAGATGACACCATTATAACCTGTCTGCTGAGATGACACCATTATAACCTGTCTGCTGAGTCTCTGAGATGACACCATTATAACCTGTCTGCTGAGTCTCTGAGATGACACCATTATAACCTGTCTGCTGAGATGACACCATTATAACCTGTCTGCTGAGATGACACCATTATAACCTGTCTGCTGAGATGACACCATTATAACCTGTCTGCAGAGATGACACCATTATAACCTGTCTGCTGAGATGACACCATTATAACCTGTCTGCAGAGATGACACCATTATAACCTGTCTGCTGAGATGACACCATTATAACCTGTCTGCTGAGATGACACCATTATAACCTGTCTGTTGAGATGACACCATTATAACCTGTCTGCTGAGTCTCTGAGATGACACCATTATAACCTGTCTGCAGAGATGACACCATTATTACCTGTCTGCTGAGATGACACCATTATAACCTGTCTGCTGAGATGACACCATTATAACCTGTCAGCTGAGATGACACCATTATAACCTGTCTGTTGAGATGACACCATTATAACCTGTCTGCTGAGATGACACCATTATAACCTGTCTGCTGAGATGACACCATTATAACCTGTCTGTTGAGATGACACCATTATAACCTGTCTGCTGAGTCTCTGAGATGACACCATTATAACCTGTCTGTTGAGATGACACCATTATAACCTGTCTGCTGAGATGACACCATTATAACCTGTCTGCTGAGATGACACCATTATAACCTGTCTGCAGAGATGACACCATTATAACCTGTCTGCTGAGATGACACCATTATAACCTGTCTGCTGAGATGACACCATTATAACCTGTCTGCAGAGATGACACCATTATAACCTGTCTGCTGAGATGACACCATTATAACCTGTCTGCTGAGATGACACCATTATAACCTGTCTGTTGAGATGACACCATTATAACCTGTCTGCTGAGTCTCTGAGATGACACCATTATAACCTGTCTGCTGAGATGACACCATTATAACCTGTCAGCTGAGATGACACCATTATAACCTGTCTACTGAGATGACACCATTATAACCTGTCTGCTGAGATGACACCATTATAACCTGTCTGCTGAGATGACACCATTATAACCTGTCAGCTGAGTCTCTGAGATGACAGAGTCTGTGGTCTGTGGTCTGTCTGTGGGTCTGTGGTCTGTCTGTGGTCTGTGGGTTTGTGGTCTGTCTGTGGGTATGTGGTCTGTCTGTGGTCTGTGGGTCTGTGGTCTGTCTGTGGTCTGTCTGTGGTCTGTGGTCTGTCTGTGGGTCTGTCTGTGGTCTGTCTGTGGGTCTGTGGTCTGTCTGTGGGTCTGAGCTCTGTTTGTGGTCTGTGGGTCTGTGGTCTGTCTGTTGTCTGTCTGTGGTCTGTGGGTCTGTGGTCTGTCTGTGGGTCTGTTGGTCTGTGGGTCTGAGCTCTGTTTGTGGTCTGTGGGTCTGTGGTCTGTCTGTGGTCTGTTTGTGGTCTGTGGGTCTGTGGTCTGTCTGTGGGTCTGTGGTCTGTCTGTGGTCTGTGGGTCTGTGGTCTGTCTGTGGTCTGTGGGTCTGTGGTCTGTCTGTGGTCTGTCTGTGGTCTGTGGGTCTGTGGTCTGTCTGTGGTCTGTCTGTGGTCTGTGGGTCTGTGGTCTGTGGGTCTGTGGTCTGTCTGTGGTCTGTGGTCTGTCTGTGGTCTGTCTGTGGTCTGTCTGTGGTCTGTCTGTGGTCTGTGGGTCTGTGGTCTGTCTGTGGTCTGTGGGTCTGAGCTCTGTTTGTGGTCTGTGGGTCTGTGGTCTGTCTGTGGTCTGTCGGTGGTCTGTGGGTCTGTGGTCTGTCTGTGGTCTGTCTGTGGTCTGTGGGTCTGTCAGTATGAAGAGATTTTTGTTTTCCAGAGCGAGGGCCAGACGGCCACAGTCCTAAACCCTGTGATTACATTTGAATGCAGCGTTGGCTGGTTCAAATACCTCCAGTAATGACTTAGTCTCCTCCACTCTTCATATAGTATCCTCCACTCTTCATATAGTCTCCTCCACTCTTCATATAGTCTTCTCCACTCTTCATATAGTCTCCTCCACTCTTCATATAGTCTTCTCCACTCTTCATATAGTCTCCTCCACTCTTCATATAGTATCCTCCACTCTTCATATAGTATCATCCACTCTTCATATAGTATCCTCCACTCTTCATATTGTCTCCTCCACTCTTCATATAGTCTCCTCCACTCTTCCTATAGTCTCCTCCACTCTTCATATAGTCTCCTCCACTCCTCATATAGGCTCCTCCACTCTTCCTATAGTCTCCTCCACTCTTCATTATAGTCTCCTCCACTCTTCATATAGTCTCCTCCACTCTTCATATAGTCTCCTCCACTCTTCATATAGTCTCCTCCACTCTTCATATAGTCTCTTCATATAGTCTCCTCCACTCTTCATATAGTCTCCTCCACTCTTCATATAGTCTCCTCCACTCTTCATATAGTCTCCTCCACTCTTCCTATAGTCTCCTCCACTCTTCATATAGTCTCTTCATATAGTCTCCTCCCTCTTCATATAGTCTCCTCCACTCTTTATATAGTCTCCTCCACTCTTCATATAGTCTCCTCCACTCTTCATATAGTCTCTTCATATAGTCTCCTCCACTCTTCATATAGTCTCCTCCACTCTTCATATAGTCTCCTCCACTCTTCATATAGTCTCCTCCACTCTTCATATAGTCTTCTCCACTCTTCATATAGTCTCCTCCACTCTTCATATAGTCTCCTCCACTCTTCATATAGTCTCCTCCACTCTTCATATAGTCTCCTCCACTCTTCATATAGTCTCCTCCACTCTTCATATAGTCTCCTCCACTCTTCATATAGTCTCCTCCACTCATTTTTATAGTCTCCTCCACTCTTCATATAGTCTTCTCCACTCTTCATATAGTCTCCTCCACTCTTCATATAGTCTCCTCCACTCTTCATATAGTCTCCTCCACTCTTCATATAGTCTTCTCCACTCTTCATATAGTCTCCTCCACTCTTCATATAGTCTCCTCCACCCTCCATCCCTCGCCCCCTCTTTTTATCCTCTCCCCCTCCCTCTCCTCCTATCTCTCCCCCTCCATCCCTCGCCCCCTCTTTCATCCTCTCCTCTCCCCCTCTTTTCTCCTCTCCCCCTCCCTCTCCTCCTATCTCTCCCCCTCCATCCCTCTCCCCCTCTTTTATCCTCTCCTCTCCCCCTCCCTCCACTCCTCTCCCCCTCCATCCCTCACCCCCTCTTTTATCCTCTCCTCCCCCCTCCCTCTCCTCCTATCTCTCCCCCTCCATCCCTCGCCCCTCTTTTATTCTCTCCTCTCCCCCTCCCTCTCCTCCTATCTCTCCCCCTCCATCCCTCGCCCCCCTCTTTTATCCTCTCCTCTCCCCCTCTTTTCTCCTCTCCCTAATTTCCTTTCCCCTCCCAACCTCCTGTCTCTTCCCTCCTGTCTCTTCCCTCTTTTCTCGGTCATATATTTCCAGCTGATGGGAGATAAGATAGCTTCACCATCGGACCTGTCAGTGCCAGCTGCTGCAGACCTTTGCTCACAATAAAGAGTAAGATGTGTTTCAGGTAGGAGGGAGGGCTGGGTTAGGGGGAGGGAGGGGCTGGGTAGGAGGGAGGGAGGCCTGGGTTAGGGGGAGGGAGGGAGGGAGCTGGGTTAGGGGGGAGGGAGGGCTGGGTTAGGAGGGAGGGCTGGGTTAGGAGGGAGGGATGGGGATGGGTTAGGGGAGGGGATGGGGATGGGTTAGGAGGGAGGGATGGGTGAGGAGGAGGGATGGGGGATGGGTTAGGGGGAGGGATGGGGATGGGTTAGGAGGGAGGGCTGGGGATGGGGATGGGTTAGGAGGGAGGGCTGGGTTAGGAGGGAGGGGGCTGGGTTAGGAGGGAAGGATGGGGATGGGTTAGGGGGAGGGATGGGGATGGGTTGGGAGGGAGGGCTGGGTTAGGAGGGAGGGCTGGGTTAGGAGGAGGGATGGGGATAAATTAGGGGGAGGGATGGGGATGGGGATGGGTTTGGAGGAGGGCTGGAGTTAGGAGGGAGGGCTGGAGTTAGGAGGGAGGGATGGGGATGGGTTTGGAGGGAGGGGCTGGGTTAGGAGGGAGGGCTGGGTTAGGAGGGGAGGGCTGGGTTAGGAGGGAGGGCTGGGGATGGAGTTGGGAGGGGGTGGGTTAGGAGGAGGGATGGGTTAGGAGGGAGGGCTGGGTTAGGAGGAGGCTGGGGATGGGTTGGAGGGAGGGCTGGGTTAGGAAGGGAGGGCTGGGGATGGGTTAGGAGGGAGGGCTGGGGATGGGTTAGGAGGGAGGGCTGGGTTAGGAGGGGAGGGAGGGGTTAGGAAAGAGGGAGGGATGGGTTAGGAGGGAGGGATGGGTTAGGAGGGAGGGATGGGTTAGGAGGGAGGGATGGGTTAGGAGGGAGGGAGGACTGGAGTTAGGAGGGAGGGAGGGCTGGGTTAGGAGGGAGGGCTGGGTTAGGAGGGAGGGCTGGGGATGGGTTAGGAGGGAGGGCTGGGTTAGGAGGGAGGGCTGGGGATGGGTTAGGAGGGAGGGCTGGGTTAGGAGGGAGGGAGGGCTGGGTTAGGAGGGAGGGCTGGGTTAGGAGGGAGGGCTGGGGATGGGTTAGGAGGGAGGGAGGGCTGGGTTAGGAGGGAGGGAGGGCTGGGTTAGGAGGGAGGGAGGGCTGGGTTAGGAGGGAGGGCTGGGTTAGGAGGGAGGGCTGGGTGAGGAGGGAGGGGCTGGGGATGGGTTAGGAGGGAGGGCTGGGTGAGGAGGGAGGAGCAGAACTGCGTAGCTCAGATACAGATGGCTCGGTGCTTCAATAGATCCTGTTATCTCCTCTCAACCAGTTTAACTCAGGTGTTTTATTTTCCAGGGAGAGGAGAGGAGGCACAATGGCAGTGCCCTGCCTTATCAGACTCTATGTATCTGAAGAGATTGAGCTACCAGGCCGATATCAAATCAAAGTGTTGTGTGTCACTTGCACAGGACAAAGCAGGTGCAAATAGTCCAGTCAGACGCTTCCTGCCCCCTTCCTCAGTCCTTAAAGAAATCCACAAGACAAAGGGAAGTCACATCGTTTCTGTCCTCTCTATGTCAGTGTAGGCCTTGCCGAGTGTCGCAGCGGTCTAAGGCACTGCATCTCGGTGCAAAGGGCTTCACTACAGTCCCGGTTCGAATCCCAGGCTGTATCACATCCGGCAGGGATTGTGAGTCCCGGGTTTGGCCGTCGTTGTAATTCAGAATTTGTTCTTAATAACGGACTTGGCTGGATAAATAGGTTTAAATAGTATTGTGATGGCAGTGGGACTCCATCACCACGTAGTACAACCTGCCATGGATCACCCTGATATTACTGACCACCAGCTTAGTCATGACTGAAACATTCATCTAATTCATTCATCTAATTCAATTGCTTTGAAGGCAACATTATTACAATTATGAGAAAACAACAGTGGCAAAACATCCATCTGAACTGGAAGCAGGCCTGGTGTTGGATGGACCCTGGATGGACCCTGGTGTTGGATGGACCCTGGTGTTGGTTGGACCCTGGTGTTGGAGGGACTACGGTGTTGGATGGACCCTGGTGTTGGATGGACTCCGGATGGACCCTGGTGTTGGATGGACTCTGGTGTTGGATGGACTCTGGTGTTGGATGGACCTGGTGGATGGACTCTGGTGTTGGATAGACTCTGGTGTTGGATGGACCCGGATGGACCCTGGTGTTGGATGGACTCTGGTGTTGGATGGACCCTGGTGTTGGATGGACCCTGGTGTTGGATGGACCCTGGTGTTGGATGGACTCTGGTGTTGGATGGACCCCGGATGGACCCTGGTGTTGGATGGACCCTGGTGTTGGATGGACGATGGTGTTGGATGGACCCTGGTGTTGGATGGACCACAGTGTTGGATGGACTACGGTGTTGGATGGACCCTGGTGTTGGATGGACTCCGGATGGACCCTGGTGTTGGATAGACCCTGGTGTTGGATGGACTCTGGTGTTGGATGGACTCTGGTGTTGGATAGACTCTGGTGTTGGATGGACCCCGGATGGACCCTGGTGTTGGATGGACTCTGGTGTTGGATGGACCCTGGTGTTGGATGGACCCTAGTGTTGGATGGACCCTGGTGTTGGATGGACCCTGGTGTTGGATGGACCCTGGTGTTGGATGGACTCTGGTGTTGGATGGACTCTGGATGGACCCTGGATGGACCCTGGTGTTGGATGGACTACGGTGTTGGATGGACCATGGTGTTGGATGGACCCTGGTGTTGGATGGTGTTGGAGGGACCCTGGTGTTGGATGGACCACAGTGTTGGATGGACTACGGTGTTGGATGGACCCTGGTGTTGGATGGTGTTGGATGGACCACAGTGTTGGATGGACTACGGTGTTGGATGGACCCTGGTGTTGGATGGTGTTGGATGGACCCTGGTGTTGGATGGTGTTGGATGAACCACAGTGTTGGATGGACCCTGGTGTTGGATGGTGTTGGATGGACTACGGTGTTGGATGGTGTTGGATGGACCACAGTGTTGGATGGACCCTGGTGTTGGATGGACTACGGTGTTGGATGGTGTTGGATGGACCCTGGTGTTGGATGGACCACAGTGTTGGATGGACCCTGGTGTTGGATTTTTTTATTTCACCTTTATTTAACCTGGTAGGCAAGTTGAGAACAAGTTCTCATTTACAATTGCGACCTGGCCAGGATAAAGCAAAGCAGTTCAACACATACAACGACACAGAGTTACACATGGAGTAAAACAAACATACAGTCAATAATACAGTATAAACAAGTCTATATACGATGTGAGCAAATGAGGTGAGATAAGGGGAGGTAAAGGCAAAAAAGGCCATGGTGGCAAAGTAAACAATATAGCAAGTAAACCACTGGAATGGTAGATTTGCAGTGGAAGAATGTGCCCTGGTTGGACCCTAGTGTTGTATAACAGGGCCTTCTAGTGAGGTTATTATTGTATAATGTATATAACAGGGCCTTACAGTGGGGTTATTAGTGTGTAATGTATATAACAGGGCCTTACAGTGGGGTTATTAGTGTGTAATGTATATAACAGGGCCTTACAGTGGGGTTATTAGTGTGTAATGTATATAACAGGGCCCTACAGTGGGTTATTAGTGTGTAATGTATATAACAGGGCCTTACAGTGGGGTTATTAGTGTGTAATGTATATAACAGGGCCTTACAGTGGGGTTATTAGTGTGTAATGTATATAACAGGGCCTTACAGTGGGGTTATTAGTGTGTAATGTATATAACAGGGCCTTACAGTGGGGTTATTAGTGTGTAAT